>NC_056459.1:13870697-14170697 GCF_018296145.1 Oncorhynchus tshawytscha
GTGAAGTAGTTGGGTGTATTTGTCCTCGTTTTGAAAAGGGCCCTTTTCAGTGGCCTTACCTTGATCTCTCTCTTTCTCCGACAGCTTCCTTCCTTTCCCCTCCTTCCCTCTCATCTCTTCCCTCTCTTCTTCCCTTCATATGTTCCCTCTCACTTTATTTACGCTGTGTTGGGTCGGTTGGCACCTTATTTTGAGGGGATTGGTTCAGGATTAGCCTTCCCGCCTTCCCAGCTGATCCCATCCATTTTGTTGTAATCCAACTAAATTTAATTATGTTTATCGTTCCACCTTGCTGGAGCCCTGGACCGTCAGGCAGCGCAGCTCCGCTTCAGTCAGATAAGGAGCACCTTGCCGTGCCTCGCTCGCTTCTTGTGCACCTTGTGCTGCTGGCACTATGTCAACTGGCACCCTATTATAGTGACCTACTTTAGACGAGAGCCCTAGGGGCCCTGGACAAAAGTCATGCACTTCATAGGAAACAGCGTGCCATTTGGAAAGCATCCTAAGTCACCTAGACTCTTGGTAAATGAATAAATACCTCCCAAAATAATCAGCTTGCTTTGCTCTGACGTGCCACTCAACATGTTTTTTCCCTCTCGGTATGCGTGGTATCAGGTCAAGCCAAGCAGATCTAATACTGAGGATGTAAACCTATATCTTCTGTAGGGTGAGCTTCAACCAGCTGCAGCTCTGTAAGGTGATAGAGAAGAGGCCCGTATTTCATATAAAGCTGAAGTGTTCTCACTGTGTATACAGTTTCCTTTATTACTTTGGTGGGCCTAATCCCCAACATGCAATATGAGAAGCTCACAATACAAACCTAAAAATAGTAATGTAAGCAGTGCATGCATTGACTGACTCAGAAAGAGATAATTCATAAGAGGCTCCAAGAGAACTCAGACCTAGTTTTAGGTAGAACTTTATTATTTTTTTGAGTTCAGCCATTGTGGTCCAACAGCATTAAATGTATGATGAGATTAAATGCATTCAGAGGCTTCCCAGTAAGCAAAACAGCTTTGAAAAGATGTCTAAAATATGTGTTTCCTAGACGTTGAAGTTAATTTTAGGCTCTGAATGAAAGGTGAACAAAGGTGAACTTTTTGGGCCGATTAAAATATGTATTTTCCAGACGTTGAAAATACGCCTTTTCTGGACATTGAAATCAGGTACATTTTCGGTTTTACTGAAAGGTGAAAATATGTTATTTACAGACATTGAAAATACATATGTTTTTGTAATCAATTATATGGCCAAATTTCAGCTGCACATACATTCTCAATGAAGTAAATTTCATATCACAGCAATATTTTTTTTATCCATATAATATAGGAAAAAGGATCCAACTGAAGATCGCAACATAGAATATTTATACTTATTGCTTATTGCTTTTTAGTCAATTTTACAGAATAAACCAACAGAGCACTTCAAATGCAATAACATTCCCAGTAACAGTTACAGAAATATGTTTTTCTTGCTAAGACTGTGATATGTTGTTGTTTATCTACCTTAATTGAATGCAATGACTGTAAGTCGCTCTGGATAAGAGTGTCTGCTGAATGGCCAAAATGTAAATGTAAAAACAAACACTTGCTAGGCATGCGGGGCATTATTCTAATGAGCTCCACCCCCAAACAAGTGCAAATTTGGCTGGTCCAGACCAGACCATATCTGAACAGCACAATTCAGTATAGTAGAGTACTGTACAGTGCAGGAGAGTAGAGTTGTATTCAGTACAGTAGAGTACAGTACGGTAACATACAGTACAGTAGGGTCTAATTTAGTAGAGTATAGTAAAGTGAGTTTATTTCCGTAGAGTGCATTCGAGTAAAGTAGGGTACAATACAGTACATTATACTGTACTATACTTTATTGTACACTATACTTTACTTTACTGTACTCTACTATGCTCTAATGTATTTTACTCTACTGTACTGTACTATACTCTACTTTAATTTACTGTACTCTACAGTACTGTACTGTAATGTACTATACTCTGCTAGACGTCTACGCCAAATCAAGGCCGGTCCTGACCAAATCTGAACCAAACATAGACGTCTACCCCAAATCAAGGCCGGTCCTGACCAAATCTGAACAAAACATAGACATCTACCCCAAATCAAGGCCGGTCCTGACCAAATCTGAACCAAACATAGATATCTACCCCAAATCAAGGCCGGTCCTGGCCAAATCTGAACCAAATATAGACATCTACCCCAAATCAAGGCCAGTCCTGACCAAATCTGAACCAAACATAGACATCTACCCCAAATCAAGGCCAGTCCTGACCAAATCTGAACCAAACATAGACATCTACCCCAAATCAAGGCCGGTCCTGACCAAATCTGAACCAAATATAGACATCTACCCCAACTCAAGGCCAGTCCTGACCAAATCTGAACCAAACATAGACATCTACCCCAAATCAAGGCCAGTCCTGACCAAATCTGAACCAAACATAGACATCTACCCCAAATCAAGGCCAGTCCTGACCAAATCTGAACCAAACATAGACATCTACCCCAAATCAAGGCCAGTCCTGACCAAATCTGAACCAAACATAGACATCTACCCCAAATCAAGGCCAGTCCTGACCAAATCTGAACCAAACATAGACATCTACCCCAAATCAAGGCCACCAAACATAGACATCTACCCCAAATCAAGGCCAGTCCGGAAAGGAAAATAAAAGACAGCCGGTCCAGAAAGGACCAAAACAATACGTCCAAAAGACGTCGCCGTCGGTCCATGCTTAGTGGGTTTGGGCTGCTAACTGCACCATGATTCTTCTGTACGAACAGGAAGTGCAGTAAGGGACTTATCCATTCTCACCCAGCACCATGTCAGTGTTATAATTTTTACTAAACACCAGATGTTACACCACAACACACAGACAAAGACTAAAATAACAGTTTCTCTGTTTCCTGTGTGGAAAACTTTCCTCATTCATCTGCACTGTATGCTCTGATGAACTTACTGTTAAAAGAGCTACTAGGAATCATCTCTCATCTGAAGCTCTCGGTTTAAACTCTCTGCACGTCTCTCTGTCTCAATAAATAGCACTCAATGTCTTCAGGCTCTTAGTGCTTTGCTCACCTCATGAAAAGAAAAACACAAAATCTGAACATGGAGTTGGATGGTGGTGGTGTTGGTGGGTATGAATCTTTGAATCTTTCATGACTGAAGGTAGTGGAAGTAGGATATCAGTAAATGAAAGTTAAGTGCATTTTCTGGGTTTTTGGAGCAAGGGAATCTATCCTGTAATATACTGAGAGGAGGGGACTGGGGGAAGGGGAGTGGGAGAAAGGGGGGAAGATGTGGATGCTCATTAAGGTTAGCCCCGTCGCCAAGGGACCTCTTCTTGTTGTCCTGCTAGGCCGCTTGCTTCACTTTGTCTCCCGTCTCTATTTTAAGAGGATGCTGTGAAGTCCTAATTGTATTCAGATTCTGGAGACATCTCTTCTCTTCAAGTCAAGGACCCACGGTGGACTCGTTCCTCATGTCTGCAGATCCCCATCTAACTAAAGGGCCCCGACAACCACATATGGTCGTCCACACTGCATTTAAAAAAAAGTAGCACACCTGTCATGCGTTTGAAATAATGGCATTCAATCAACCTTAAAAATGTTTAACGCCACAACTTTCAGACGGTTCAGATCAATGCTATGATTTAAATTTCCTATCAATTTATACCTGACAAAACAGCCAAAAACAACTGGCAGCAGGCTTGACATTTGTATCTGTTTTTATCTGATTATCGCTGAGTGAGTATTGAATGCTCATGAACTATTATAGCTCCACAATAAAACACGTGTGGATTCAAGTATGAATAGTTTCTATCCATAAAAAGGACACTTCATTCCACTGTTGGTGAAGTCTGGTTTATAAACCCAATTATGAGAGATGTGAATGTTATTGAGAGTCTGAAGCGTTATTTTGACCATCATTACTACATAAGACCCTTGCTGTGCTGTTGGCCCCCTGACAGCAACAGAAGAAACACTGATTGGTTCAAACCTTTTAAGAAGGATAGAAATTCAACAAATGAACTTTTAAAAAGGCACAGCTGTTAATTGAAATGCATTCCAGGTGACTACCTCATGAAGCTGGTTGAAAGAATGCCAAGAGTTTGCAAAGCTGACATCAAGGCAAAGGGTGACTACTTTGAAGAATCTCAAATATATTTAGAATTGTTTAACACTTGATTCCATATGTGTTTTTTCATAGCTTTGATGTCTTCACTATTATTCTACAACATAGAAAATAGGAAAGTAAGAAAAAAACATTGAATGAGCAGGTGTTTCCAAACTTTTGACTGGTACTGTATATATTTACAAAAAAATATATGGGTGATTGGAAATGATGCAGACAATTAGATTGATGGAAACCACAATCTACTTGCAATATTAAAGCTGATCTACCCCCGCCCCCCAAAGATGAACTGTAGATCATTTTTTTCTGGATGAAGTGTGGGGGCTGAGTGAAAACAAATCAAGCTTATAGATAGGTGGTTCAGACATGTTCCCACTTTCAGTCTGATGCTGGTGGTGGTGGTGGTATGTGTGGTGGGGCTATGGTTTAAATTGCTGTCCGTCGCATGCTTAGGTCGGTCTGAGAAGACAGTTTTGAAGGGAGAACGGCCAGACGGGGAAAGGAAAGGTAGTAGAGTTTGTGTTGCTTTATCCGCTTCGTGGTTGTTGTTGTATTGACAGTTCCTGGTTCCTGGAGAAGCTGATGAGAAAGCAGGAGCCACAGAGCCAGAAGAGCGAGGCAGTGAGAGACAGGGAGAGACAGAGACATGGATGAGTGGATCACCTTTCAGCCTCAGACATCAGAGCTGTTTCCCTGGGATGCGTTCCAAATGGCACCCTATTCCCCATGTATTGCACACTATAAAAGTAATGTACTACATGGAATAAGGGGCCATTTGGGCTGCAAGGGCTTCTGGGCTGTAGAAGGACTGCCAGATGCTCCTGAGGAGAACAGGGTTGGGCTCAATTCCATTTCAATACAGTCAATTCAGAAAATAAACTGAAATTCCGATTCCAATGAGGAAAATTGGAATTAGAATATCAGTTTACCTGAATTGAATGAATTTAAATGGAATTGAGCCCAGCTATGAAGGACAAGTACAGTGTAGAGGAGGAATATCTGTCTGGATTCTAACTGAGCCACATATAGCAACGCAACAACAATCTCCACTTGTTAAGGAATAATATAATAATGTCAGCAGATGGTTGGGCACGAGGAGGGACCTCGGGCTGCAAGTTAGACTAATGAAACGGTTGTATGTGGAATGTATGTGGCGCGTCATGCAAGCTTTTCTCATTATTGAGGATCAATGAGGCAAAATACATTGATTTACTGGTCACTGACTCGTGTAAACAAAATAGTCCAAGGTTGTTTTTTCTTACATTATGCAGTCATGGCTTATTACTATTTTTGACTGTGAATGTTCAGACTCATTTTAAGCAGAGACAAAACATTCCTGCCCCATGTTTCAAACCTGAAAGATGACAACACATACGTTCAGTGTCACACAACACTTGTATTCAGTAAACAAACATTGTAATCCATCACCCTTAAATGTATTGCAGTGTTAAAGTAATAGCATGTTCCCTCGTATAGTACAATGACTTCAAACATATATTTGTAGATTTGACTTAAAGTACTGTACTGTATATTTACATTATCAGAGGGAAAGGGTGATCTTCAATTGGAAGCAGTGTATGTGTCACAATGCTCATTTTCACTCGTATAGTACATTACCCCTACTGAGCATTTGAGTATCCCAAATGGCACCCTATTCCCTATATATGGGGCCCTGGTCAAAAGTAGTACACTATATAGGGGAAGAGTGTGCCATTTGGGTTGCATTTTAGCATTTTTCGTCATGAATCTTGTTCTGGAGGCAGAGTGGTCACTTGCTGGTACAGCCACAAATATATAGGGTTAGGGTTATATTCTCTTAAAAAAAAAGATTTAACCTTTATTTAACTAGGCAAGTCAGTTAAGAAAAAATTCTTATTTTAAACCTAACCCTAACCTTAACCCTAACCTTAACAACACTGCTAACTCTATTGCCTCACCTTAACCCTAACCTTAACAACACTGCTAACTCTATTGCCTCACCCTAACCTTTACCCTAACCTTAACAACACTGCTAACTCTATTGCCTCACCCTAACCTTAACCCTAACCTTAACGACACTGCTAACTCTATTGCCTCACCCTAACCTTAACCCTAACCTTAACGACACTGCTAACTCTATTGCCTCACCCTAACCTTAACCCTAACCTTTACAACACTGCTAACTCTATTGCCTCACCTTAACCCTAACCTTAACAACACTGCTAACTCTATTGTCTCACCCTAACCTTTACCCTAACCTTAACAACACTGCTAACTCTATTGCCTCACCCTAACCTTAACCCTTACCTTAACAACACTGCTAACTCTATTGCCTCACCCTAACCTTAACCCTAACCCTAACCTTAACCCTTACCTTAACAACACTGCTAACTCTATTGCCTCACCCTAACCTTTACCCTAACCTTAACAACACTGCTAACTCTATTGCCTCACCCTAACCTTTACCCTAACCTTAACAACACTGCTAACTCTATTGCCTCACCCTAACCCCAAATTAAGACCAACATTTTTACAATACATCCAATTTTGCAGCTGGCCCATCTAGTGGAAATCGCTCAGTCCTGCCTCAAGGAAAATACTCATCCCGATAAACGTCAACCTGCATTTGGAACATACCCTCAGTCAGTACTGAAGCCGTACTGAGCCACTACATTACTCCTACTGAGCTACTACATTACGCCTACTGAGCCCATACTGGCCACTACATTACCTCTACTGAGCTACTACGTTACACCTACTGAGCTCACACTGGCCACTACATTACTCCTACTGAGCTACTACATTGCACCTGTGCCACTACATTACTCCTACTGAGCTACTACATTACTCCTACTGAGCCCATACTGATCCACTACATTACTCCTGTGCCACTACATTACTCCTACTGAACCACTACATTACTCCTATTGAGCCACTACATTACTCCTTTTGAGCCACTGCATTACTCCTACTGAGCTACTACATTGCTCATGTGCCACTACATTACTCCTACTGAGCCCATACTGAGCCACTACATTATTCCTACTGAGTCACTACATTACTCCTTCTGAGTCACTACATTAAGCCTACTGAGCCACTACATTACTCCTATTGAGCCACTATATTACTCCTACTGAGCCCATAATGAGCCACTACATTACTCAGACCGAGCCACTACATTACTCCTACTGAGCTACTACATTGCTCCTGAGCCACTACATTACTCCTACTGAGCCCATAATGAGCCACTACATTACTCAGACCGAGCCACTACATTACTTCTACTGAGCTACTACATTGCTCCTGAGCCACTACATTACTCCTACTGAGCTACTACATTACTCCCACTGAGCCACTACATTACTCCTACTGAGCCCATAATGAGCCACTGCATTACTCCTACTGAGCCACTACATTACTCCTACTGAGCCCATACTGCGCCACTACATTACTCCTACTGAGCCCACACTGAGCCACTACATCACTCCTGCTGAGTCACTACATTACTCCCACTGAGCCACTATATTACTCCTGCTGAGTCACTACATTACTCCTACTGAGCCACTAGATTACTCCTACTGAGCCCATACTGTGCCACTACATTACTCCTACTGAGCCCATACTACTTTACTCCTACTGAGCCACTACATTACTCCTACTGAGACAATACATTACTCCTACTGAGCCCATATTGAGTCACTACATTACTCCTTCTGAGTCTGCACTGATTTACCCAGTGAGAGATAATTGTGACACCTGCTGAGAGGGAAGAGCCCAGTATACAGGAAAGGAGAGGAGTTGCTGTCTCCTGCTAGCTGTCACTGTAGGGCTGGTGAGTGAGATATGGAGGGGAAGTGAGACTGAGCACAACACTCAGAACACTTCTGTCTGAGGGTTAAGTTAATACAGACCTGGGATATGGTCTATGTCTATCTCGGCATTGATTCTCTAAATATATTTTCGACATGACTGATCAATGAGAGACACGCACATGCACACGCACGCACGCAAACACACACACTCAAACATATCGCAACGAGTTCTGTTCATCTCCGGCACGACAGACATAAATCAGCATCTCTTTCCATTATTATAATATTATTCAAAAGGGAAATCCACAGAGACCGCTTGGTCTAGAACACAAGCATCCCCCCTAGCGATTGGCTTAGTGTCTGCCTCATTATCATGTTTATTTAAAGTATCCTATGACCCATTTCATTCTAGCATGGCCCTGGCAACGTGATGGAAGAGACCCATATGTAAGGGTAGTCCTGTGGGAGGGCCAGGTATTAAACACATGTCTTTAATGGGACAATCACCTCACAGCGCAGCAGTCACAGGCCTATCATTACCATTACTCAGTTACTTTATAAACACCCTAGTGTTTACTGTTTTTTAATTGTGAAATCATTTACAATGATGAATGTCAAATCTAGGTTTGTTCAACACACAGAATATAATAGACCTAGCTACATTTCTTTCTGTGGAGTATAACTGTAGGTACTGTAGCTCACTCCTCTTTCAGTATAGTTCTTAAAGAGCATTATTCCTGTAATTTGTAATGAAAGCCATCATAAATAACATGTTTGGTGGTCTAGTGATGCAGAGCTGTGCTGGCTGAAGGGAAGGGTCAGGTGGTGCCCTGGTTGTAACCTGACCAACCTAATGGTGCAGGACTGACTGATGCTCATTGATTTACCAATAATACTGAGAAAGATTGGTCAGATTGCTAATGTTAACAACAGTGTAACCCCTTAATGGTGTGTGTGTGTATGCTGTCACTAAACCCAGTCTAATATGGCCTCTGGCCCAGTGGCAGTAAACAGAGGGTGTATTACATGTATGTCTCCAAATGGCACACTATTCACTTTATAGTGCACTACTTTTGACCATGGCTCTGTTCACAAGTTGTGCACTATATAGGGGGGAGGGTGCCATTTGGGATGTAGACATTGAATGAGCTCCCTCATTTGAATACCTTTCAGGGTCTGGCCATGTGTGGGGTATTGATTGGTCTCTCATGAATGTATGGTTATATTTCTTCAATTTGCACAAATGCAAAAACTCTGTTCACATCAGTCATTGACTTCCTGCAGACCTGCTAGCTGCTGTTGTACTGTGTCTGTCCCTCTGTCTGTCCCAGTCCCAGGAGTGTGTTTGTCCCACTTCGTCTGTCTCTAAGCCTGTCCCTCTGTCTGGTCTGTCTGTCCCTATACTGGGTCTTTCTGCCCCCCTGCCTAGTCTGACTGTCTGTCCATCTCTCTGTCTGTCCCTGAGTCTCCCTATGTGGCAGATTTTAGATCATGTTGTTCTTCTTGTAAGAGTTGATTCTCTATGTTCCTTTGAGTTAGCTACCGTTGTCGACAGCCCAGGACAGGACCGTGGACATACAGAGGCCAGGACAGCCACTCTTCTGCTTTGGAAAGACAAGCTGGGGGTGAACAGCTACTCGTTAACAGTGCCTTAGTCAAATGGTTGGTGCCTGTGGACTGATAGTAATGAGATGTACTTGTCTACTTTCCCTTCTCTGAGCAGAGAAAAAGAAAGAGAGAGAGAGATGGAGGGAGAGAGAGAGAGGGACATAATGAGAGAGACACAGCGAGAAAGAGAGACATGTCTGTAGGGATTTGGTAGAAGCTGTAAGGCCAGGAGAAGAGGAGGAGTGGAGGATATATTCAGTCACAGAGTGGGTGTTGATATGGGAACAAATACAGCCTTGTCTCCTTATCAAGTTACCAAGACATAATCATAAAATAAATATCTCTTATATTTCACTTCCATAAATAATCACATTTATATGGCTTGTGTCAGTCGTATAAACTGTGTAAGGCAATTTAATTGTATTGGGTTGTACCTCCATTATACTGTATATCACACTCTATTTCTGGACATTATTCACAAGAAGGCTATGTGAAATATCTGACTCGATGAGACGCACTCCATTTATTCCGTCTTTGGTACAGGAACACATTTTTTAAAGTAGGATTGAAGCCCTTTAGTTTAATGAGAAGGGATGGCACGCTTCCTGAACCATTAAGAAATATGTGCAAATGTGTGCATGCCTTTTAGCTATAGGCTTCAATTATCTAGTGGGAATTTGCATTTGTTTGTTACGAAGCCATGTTTTCACACCTAGGGTTTTCATGGAACCCTAAGCAACAAGGCACAAGGTTTGTTTCTGTGAAAAAGCTCAGAGTCTCGGAAGTCAAGCTCTGCTTCCCAAATGACACCCTATATAGTGCACTACTTTTGGCCATGGCACTTAGGGCCCACGCATCCAAGATGTATCGTCAAAATTAGTTGCGACAAACGGCAGGTATTGTCAAAATCTCACCAAACCAATCAGGATGACCTCACATTATACAAGCTCAATTAAACTCAATTATGCATAACACAGATAACCTAAGTGTTGCGATCTACAGAACATCACCAATCTCCTCATACAGTATCCTTGCAGGCTCTGATCAGAACTAGTGCACTATACAATGCCTTCGGGAAAGTATTGAAACCCCTTGACTTTTTCCACATTTTGTTACGTGACAGCCTTAATCTGAAATGTATTAAATAAATAAAAAAATCCTCAGCAATCGTTGACAAAACAAGACAATTAAATCCATAATAAAATGTGAAGAAATCCAGGGTGGGATACTTATAATAGGTACTGTATGTGTAATTGTATGCATGCCCTTTAGCTATAGGCTTTTGTTTGTTGCTAAGTCATGCATTCACACCTAGGGTGTTCATGGAACTTTAAGCAACAAGGCATGAGGATTGTTTCTGTTAAAAAGCTCCGTCACTGTGTGTTGTGGCTCTCTCATTCACACTGTGTGATTCTGTCATCAGTTTCCACCACACAGCTCTTAAATTGATCACAATGTCAATTCATATTGTCAGGCTTGTGTGTGTGTGTGTGTGTGTGTGTGTGTGTGTGTGTGTGTCTCCACCTCTGTAAGATGCACTGACAGGTAGTACAACTAAGTAGGACTGCTGTAAAATGGCTAGCATTGCAAGTTATACTGAATGACGAGGTTAGAATTGGGTGAAGCAAAACTCTAAATCCTTTTATTCTCAAAATATCTTTTGCCTCAATTTCACCACACACACACACACACACACACACACACACACACACACACACACACACACACACACACACACACACACACACACACACACACACACACACACACACACACACAGTGATATAAAGATCTAGAGTCCCTCTGACTGAATCAAAACAATCTGAAAACTCTTAACATGGGATAGGCCAAGGTTTCCCAAACCTTTATAGTAACTCTAAATCAGCCCCTAAGAGCTGGTGACACCCGGTCTGTCTGCTGCTCTCCTCTCTGTGCCCTGGGAAAGATTGTCCTAAAAATGGTGTGTCAAGGAGGGAGAGCCGGCGGCGGTGCTTTTTGCTGAGTCGACAGCCCCACTGTGTTTGTGTGTGTGAGTGTGAGTGTGTGTCGACAGCCCCACTGTGTTTGTGTGTGTGAGTGTGAGTGTGAGTGTGTGCCGACAGCCCACTGTGTCCGGGAGTAGTCCATTAGCTCTACCTGGCCCTACCCTCCCTTGGGTGTCCCAAATGGCACCCTATTCCCCACATAGTGCCCTTCACTACTTGCGTGCATGTGTGTGTGTGTGCTGGATGGCTGTAGATAAAAAAGGAAACCAAGAGGATGGCATGCCCAGATGCCTATGCACAAATCACCATAACGTTTATCTAGAGGGGCTTTAGCTTCTGCATGAGAATGAGCTGTTGTGTGTTTTAAAGTGATTTAAAGTATCACACTGCTAAATCAGATTAGTTATGGGCATGTCATAGTGATAACATATGCTGGAATAAATTCACTTAAAAGTGTTTAATTACATTTTGCTTTCAGTGAAGTGGAGACTGAGGCTGCTAAGTAAAAAGGGTCATATAGACAGACACACACACACACACACACACACACACACACACACACACACACACAAAAGGGCTCAAATATACCCAGTCCTGAACCTCATAGACCACACAGTGTAAGTCACCTGCTCAAGGGAGTGTGTGTGTGTGTGTGTGTGTGTGTGTGTGTGTGTGTGTGTGTGTGTGTGTGTGTGTGTGTGTGTGTGTGTGTGTGTGTGTGTGTGTGTGTGTAGAGCATTAGCTGCAATCTGAATCAGAGTTAGAGATAATGGACGTCAATATTACTGGACAGACGAAAGCAACAGAGATCTGATACCTGATAATACATGATTAGTTATACCTACATTGTTCCTCACATGCCTCTCTCTGTTTTTTTTAAACACTCCTTTTCTTTTCAATACCACCTTGCTACATACCTCTGTTTGATTCTGTTGTTACTTTGTACTTTGAGCTTACAGAAATGTCAGTGTAGTGTTGCACCAGCCTTACTGCGGAGCAAGTGTCATCCCCTCCAGCGGATGTGTGTGGGTGTTTGTGGGGTGTTTTTCTGTGTGTGTGTGTGTGTGTGTGTGAGCGTGCGGCATCCCCCCTCTAGAGTGTGTGTGTGTGTGTGTGTGGGTGTTTGTGGGGTGCGTGTCTGTGTGTGTGTGCGTGCGGCATCCCCCTCCAGAGTGTGTGTGTGTGTGTGTGTGAGCGTGTGTGCGTGCGGCATCCCCCTCTAGTGTGTGTGTGTGTGTGTGGGTGTTTGTGGGGTGTGTGTCTGTGTGTGTGTAAGCGTGTGTGCGTGCGGCATCCCCCTCCAGAGTGTGTGTGTGTGTGTGTGGGTGTTTGTGGGGTGCGTGTCTGTGTGTGTGTGTGAGTGTGTGTGCGTGCGGCATCCCCCTCTAGAGTGTGTGTGTGTGTGTGTGGGTGTTTGTGAGGTGCGTGTCTGTGTGTGTGTGTGTGTGAGCGTGTGTGCGTGCAGCATCCCCCTCCAGAGTGTGTGTGTCTGTGTGTGCGTGAGCGTGTGTGCGTGCGGCATCCCCCCTCCAGAGTGTGTGTGGTCGATAATGAGATTGGTGGGGAACCAGAACAACTCGATGAACTCTCATTCATTCCCTTAATCTAGGCTCATGTGCCGGTTCAGTTTCACCCAGTCATTACTCTCCAACATTACATACCGCTACTTGATTACACACCGCCTCCTTGGCCTGCATGGATAAACCAGAGAACAGAGATCTGCCCACCAAATGAAACACTCTGTAATGTAAGATCTTAAATAAAGACATGGAACAAGTCTACTTGTAAAGCTCCATTTAAAAATGATTAATTGCACCAAAGCCTCCCCTCCGACTCCAGGCTATACATTGTAAATGGTGGCCTCAGCCTGCCAGGCTGTTCAGTGTAAATGGTGGCCTCAGCCTGCCAGGCTGTTCAGTGTAAATGGTGGCCTCAGCCTGCCAGGCTGTTCAGTGTAAATGGTGACCGCAGCATGCCAGGCTGTTCAGTGTATATGGTGACCTCAGCCTGCCAGGCTATTCAGTGTAAATGGTGGCCTCAGCCTGCCAGGCTGTTCAGTGTATATGGTGACCGCAGCCTGCCAGGCTGTTCAGTGTAAATGGTGACCTCAGCCTGCCAGGCTATTCAGTGTAAATGGTGGCCTCAGCCTGCCAGGCTGTTCAGTGTAAATGGTGACCGCAGCATGCCAGGCTATTCAGTGTAAATGGTGGCCTCAGCCTGCCAGGCTGTTCAGTGTAAATGGTGACCTCAGCCTGCCAGGCTATTCAGTGTAAATGGTGACCGCAGCATGCCAGGCTATTCAGTGTAAATGGTGACCGCAGCATGCCAGGCTGTTCAGTGTAAATGGTGACCTCAGCCTGCCAGGCTATTCAGTGTATATGGTGACCTCAGTCTGCCAGGCTATTCACTGTATATGGTGACCTCAGTCTGCCAGGCTATTCAGTGTAAATGGTGGCCTCAGCCTGCCAGGCTATTCACTGTATATGGTGACCTCAGTCTGCCAGGCTATTCACTGTATATGGTGACCTCAGTCTGCCAGGCTATTCACTGTATATGGTGACCTCAGTCTGCCAGGCTATTCACTGTATATGGTGACCTCAGTCTGCCAGGCTATTCACTGTATATGGTGACCTCAGTCTGCCAGGCTATTCACTGTATATGGTGACCTCAGTCTGCCAGGCTATTCACTGTATATGGTGACCTCAGTCTGCCAGGCTATTCACTGTATATGGTGACCTCAGTCTGCCAGGCTATTCAGTGTAAATGGTGGCCTCAGTCTGCCAGGATATTCAGTGTAAAGGATGACCTCAGTCTGCCAGGCTGTTCAGTGTAAATGGTGACCGCAGCCTGCCAGGCTATTCAGTGTAAATGGGGACAAGGCTGCCCTCTGCCTCTACTCTAGTTTCAGCCCAGCATGATAACCCAGGGAGCCACAAAGACATGTTATTTCCCCCCCGCTTTTTTCTCTCTGATTCTCCTTGTTGATCTTGTCACCTGCCCAGTTCCCCCCGTAGTTCTCCTTCTCTAAACCCCAGGTTCTCTCCCTCTGTCTCCCCTTTCATAAAGCCCAGGTTTGAAGTGCTTCCTGTGGATCCGGTAAGTGGTTGGCTCAGCAGCGCGGCGCGCCGGGTGACTCAGCGAGAGGAGAAATCAGCAGACTGACACTATCACTCCTCTCCTGCAGCACAGGGCTCAGAGCGAAGCTATGCACAGACAATCGATTTAATGACTGTGAATAGTACAGGCAGGGGGGTTGGGGGGTATACAGGACGGCTCTGTTCAGGTTTTCCTAACCTTGTTTTTAAAACCTGGTCAGCCTGTCTGCTGCTTGCGAGACGAGAGGCTGAGCCTGTAGAGAGTTTAGTAGTTCAGACAGGGGCTGTCTGTGTCCCGAAGTCCTCCCTATTCCTTACATAGCAGGGCCCAGTGCTGGTCAACTGTAGTGCACAATATAGGGAATACGGTGCCATTTCAGACACACCTAGGAAAAAGCAAAGTACACAGTTAACAGGACTGTGTTATTACAGGTAAAGGTAAAGGACTGTGGTATTACAGGTAAAGGTAAAGGACTGTGGTTTTACAGGGTGGTAGACAAGGTAAAGGACTGTGGTATTACAGGTAAAGGTAAAGGACTGTGGTATTACAGGGTGGTAGACAAGGTAAAGGACTGTGGTATTACAGGTAAAGGTAAAGGACTGTGGTATTGCAGGGTGGTAGACAACGTAAAGGACTGTGGTATTACAGGGTGGTAGACAAGGTAAAGGACTGTGGTATTACAGGTAAAGGTAAAGGACTGTGGTATTGCAGGGTGGTAGACAAGGTAAAGGACTGTGGTATTACAGGGTGGTAGACAAGGTAAAGGACTGTGGTATTACAGGTAAAGGTAAAGGACTGTGGTATTACAGGGTGGTAGACAAGGTAAAGGACTGTGGTTTTACAGGGTGGTAGACAAGGTAAAGGACTGTGGTATTACAGGGTGGTAGACAAGGTAAAGGACTGTGGTATTACAGGTAAAGGTAAAGGACTGTGGTATTGCAGGGTGGTAGACAAGGTAAAGGACTGTGGTATTACAGGGTGGTAGACAAGGTAAAGGACTGTGGTATTACAGGTAAAGGTAAAGGACTGTGGTATTACAGGGTGGTAGACAAGGTAAAGGACTGTGGTATTACAGGTAAAGGTAAAGGACTGTGGTATTGCAGGGTGGTAGACAACGTAAAGGACTGTGGTATTACAGGGTGGTAGACAAGGTAAAGGACTGTGGTATTACAGGTAAAGGTAAAGGACTGTGGTATTGCAGGGTGGTAGACAAGGTAAAGGACTGTGGTATTACAGGGTGGTAGACAAGGTAAAGGACTGTGGTATTACAGGTAAAGGTAAAGGACTGTGGTATTACAGGGTGGTAGACAAGGTAAAGGACTGTGGTTTTACAGGGTGGTAGACAAGGTAAAGGACTGTGGTATTACAGGGTGGTAGACAAGGTAAAGGACTGTGGTATT
This sequence comes from Oncorhynchus tshawytscha, assembly GCF_018296145.1. Classification (NCBI taxonomy): domain Eukaryota; kingdom Metazoa; phylum Chordata; class Actinopteri; order Salmoniformes; family Salmonidae; genus Oncorhynchus; species Oncorhynchus tshawytscha. The sequence goes on from NC_056459.1 coordinate 13,886,727, forward strand.
ACAGGTAAAGGTAAAGGACTGTGGTATTACAGGGTGGTAGACAAGGTAAAGGACTGTGGTATTACAGGTAAAGGTAAAGGCCTGTGGTATTACAGGGCGGTAGACAAGGTAAAGGACTGTGGTATTACAGGGTGGTAGACAAGGTAAAGGACTGTGGTATTACAGGTAAAGGTAAAGGACTGTGGTATTACAGGTAAAGGTAAAGGACTGTGGTATTACAGGGCGGTAGACAAGGTAAAGGACTGTGGTATTACAGGGTGGTAGACAAGGTAAAGGACTGTGGTATTACAGGGCGGTAGACATGGTAAAGGACTGTGGTATTACAGGACATTAGACGAGGAGGTTCACGGAGGACTTTATGGCTGAACGTGATAGCAGGGAATCAGCTTAATGCTGCTGTGCTAAAAGGTTAATTTAGTCTGGTGCCTTCATGCCTTCCCTCCATCTTATTTCACATGACTTTATTTACTGAGAGGAGTATACAGAATGCTTATCCTACTCTGTGACCTTTTAACACTAAGGTGGTTGAAACGGCCAGTACCACAGAACTATACAGAATAGTATAGTACAGTATAGTATGGTACCTCTATGGCTGGTACAGTCGTCATCATAAGGGCGAAGTACTCCATTCATGAGTGGAACAGTTGTTGCGCTGTGGTCTGAAGAGCAGTTCCTTTTCCCAGCTCTGGCTCAGACTGCCCCCAAGGTCAGAACTTAAACGGCCTGGGCCTGTGTTCATAAAGCATCTCAGAGTAGGGGTGGTGATTAGGATCAGTTCAGCCATTTAAGATAACAATGAATATGATTTCATGGTCAGAGGGGACCTGATCATAGAGCAGCACTCTTAACCCTGAGATGCTTTATGAATAGGGGTTTTGACCTGGACAACCACACAGTAGACCTGGACAACCACACAGTAGACCTGGACAAAAGTTGCGTAACTCTGTGGCTGGATCTACTGAAGGCAATGACAGAGGAAATATGACAAAGGAAATATGTATATGAAAACAATACGGGCCTACTTCCCGGCAATTAATGTCGACTGAATCGATGTTGCTGCTGGATTACTGTTTTCCTGCATTATTTCTGGGCTTGGAGACAAGATTGGTATCGGTAGACAGGTTATCTTAGTGAAAATGATATCAGATTTGATTAGAAAAGATCTTTTGAGAAGGATCCCTTCAAAATCCACTTCTGAACCTCTCAGATTAAGTGGCTCAGCTGCATGTTAGATACATTGCAATGGCGATCCAGAGGCTGAGACGTTGTTAGGAGGAGGGGATGGAGAGATTGAGGGATGAAAGGGAGGAGGGGTGGCAGTATCGGTTTACCCAGGAGAGAGCTACTGTAATCCATCAGCCTGGCTGCCCCTTTAGCACAGTCAGACCAGCTGCCTGACCATCCCCCCCTCTCTTTCTTTCTCTCTCTCTCTCTTTTCATCCCTCTCGCTCTCTCCCTTCGTTCCTATCGCTTGCTCTCTCCCTCTTTTTCTCCCTCTTTCTCTCCCTCTCTCTTCTCATCCCTCTCGCTCTCTCCCTTCTTTCCTATCGCTTGCTCTCTCCCTCTTTTTCTCCCTCTTTCTCTCCCTCTCTCTTTTCATCCCTCTCGCTCTCTCCCTTCGTACCTATCGCTTGCTCTCTCCCTCTTTTTCTCCCTCTTTCTCTCCCTCTCTCTTTTCATCCCTCTCGCTCTCTCCCTTCGTTCCTATCGCTTGCTCTCTCCCTCTTTTTCTCCCTCTTTCTCTCCCTCTCTCTTTTCATCCCTCTCGCTCTCTCCCTTCGTTCCTATCGCTTGCTCTCTCCCTCTTTTTCTCCCTCTTTCTCTCCCTCTCTTTTTCATCCCTCTCGCTCTCTCCCTTCGTCCCTATCGCTTGCTCTCTCCCTCTTTTTCTCCCTCTTTCTCTCCCTCTCTCTTTTCATCCCTCTCGCTCTCTCCCTTCGTTCCTATCGCTTGCTCTCTCCCTCGTTTTCTCCCTCTTTCTCTCCTTCTCTCTTTTCATCCCTCTCGCTCTCTCCCTTCGTTCCTATCGCTTGCTCTCTCCCTCTTTTTCTCCCTCTTTCTCTCCCTCTCTCTTTTCATCCCTCTCGCTCTCTCCCTTCGTTCCTATCGCTTGCTCTCTCCCTCTTTCTCTCCCTCTTTCTCTCCCTCTCTCTTTTCATCCCTCTCGCTCGCTCCCTTCGTTCCTATCGCTTGCTCTCTCCCTCTTTCTCTCCCTCTTTCTCTCCCTCTTTCTCTCCCTCTTTTTTCTTCCATCTCGCTCTCTCCCTCTTTCTCTCCCTCTTTCTCTCCCTCTCTCTTTTCATCCCTCTCGCTCTCTCCCTTCGTTCCTATCGCTTGCTCTCTCCCTCTTTCTCTCCCTCTTTCTCTCCCTCTCTCTTTTCATCCCTCTCGCTCTCTCCCTCTTTCTCTCCCTCTCTCTTTTCATCCCTCTCGCTCGCTCCCTTCGTTCCTATCGCTTGCTCTCTCCCTCTTTCTCTCCCTCTTTCTCTCCCTCTCTCTTTTCATCCCTCTCGCTCTCTCCCTTCGTTCCTATCGCTTGCTCTCTCCCTCTTTCTCTCCCTCTTTCTCTCCCTTTCATTTTCATCCCTCTCGCTCTCTCCCTTCGTTCCTATCGCTTGCTCTCTCCCTCTTTCTCTCCCTCTTTCTCTCCCTCTCTCTTTTCATCCCTCTCGCTCTCTCCCTCTTTCTCTCCCTCTTTCTCTCCCTCTCTCTTTTCATCCCTCTCGCTCTCTCCCTTCGTTCCTATCGCTTGCTCTCTCCCTCTTTTTCTCCCTCTTTCTCTCCCTCTCTCTTTTCATCCCTCTCGCTCTCTCCCTTCATTCCTATCGCTTGCTCTCTCCCTCTTTTTCTCCCTCTTTCTCTCCCTCTTTCTCTCCTTCTTTCTCTCCCTCTCTCTTTCTCTCCCTCTTTCTCTCCCTCTCTCTCTCCCTCTCTCTTTTTTTCTCTTTGCATTTTCACATTTGCTGGGGTTACATTTTGAGAGCACTGAAGGATTCTCAATGTCTTGAAAAATAATTTATGATTTCAATTCTAGGACGCTCTGGTGTGAGCACCTTGAACAATTCCCTTGCTGTATGTCTAGGACACTCTGGTGTGAGTACCTTGAACCTTTTCCTTGATATATTAGTTGTAGTTGCAGTTCACAGCCTATCATTATTTTTTCAAATTAACATTCATCTTCTGAGGGTATGCCAACATAACAATCATGACTGGTGTAAAAACTGTAAAGTGTTTTGTAAACCAAACTGAAATGGAGCACTTGAAGCAGAGTGTGTATAGTCCATATAACGATAGAACTCAGAGATTTGGAGTCTGGCCAGAGTGGGTGAAAACACGCTTTGGTGATGAAATTTCACTTCCTCACCTTTTAAAATACAGTTAACCAAGACAAATATGATTCTTCATGTTCTGAATCGTTCAGTGGGATCTTTCTCTATCATATCATTAACATTATATAAAAAAGTCCGATTTCGTAATCTAATACATCCGATAATAAGCACGGCGCCGCTTTCTCGGCAGTAACTTTTGAGGATTTTATGTGTTGTGGTGGTTGTTTGCAAAATACCCAGGAAAGCGAAGGTAACTGAACTAAATGACTATCGCCCCATAGCACTCACTTCTGTCATCATGAAGTGCTTTGAGAGGCTAGTTAATATGGATAATATCACCTCCACCTTATCCAACACCCTAGACCAAATTCAATTTGCATACAACCCCAATAGATCCACGTATGATCAGGCCTGCCACTGTTGTGTCATCAGCAAACTTAATGATGGTTTTGGAGTCGTGTTTGGCCACGCAGTCATGGTTGAACAGGGAATACAGGAGTGTACTAAGTACACACCCCTGAGGGGCCCCAGTGTTAAGGATATGCGTGGCAGACGTGTTGTTTCCTACTCTTACCATCTGGGGGCGGCCCGTCAGGAAGTCCAGGATCCAGTTGCAGAGGGAGGTGGTTAGTCCCAGAGTCCTTAGCTTAGTGATGAGCTTCGTGGGCACTATGGTGTTGAATGCTGAGCTGTAGTCAATGAACAGCATTCTCACATATGTGTTCCTTTTGTCCAGGTGAGAAAGGGCAGTGTGGAGTGCGATTGAGATTGTGTCATCTGTGGATCTGTTGGGGCGGTATGCGAATTGGAGTAGGCCTAGGGTATCCGGGAGGATACTATTGATGTGAGCCATGACCAGCCTTTCAAAGCAGTTCATGGCTACTGACTTGAGTGCCACGGGGCAGTAATCATTTAGCCAGGTTACCTTCACTTCCTTGGACACAGGGACTATGGTGGTCTGCTTGAAACATGTAGGTATTACAGACTCGGTCAGGGAGAGGTTGAAAATGTCAGTGAAGACACTTTGTAATCCGTCCTGGTAATCCATCTGGCCCAGCGGCTTTGTGAATGTTGAACGGTTTTGTTCACATCAATAACTGAGAGCGTTATCACACAATCATCTAGAACAGCTGGTGCTCTCATGCATGCTTCAGTGTTGCTTGCCTCGAAGCAAGCATAAAAGGCAGGACATAAAAGGAAGGCCAAGAAGATCATCAAGGATCTCAGCCATGGACTGTTCACCCTGCTATCATCCAGAAGGTGAGGTCAGTGCAGGTGCATCAAAGCAGGGACGAGAGACTGAAAAACAGCTATCTCAAGGCTTAGACTGTTAAATAGCCATCACTAGCCGGCCTCCACCCAGTACCCTGCCCTGAACTTAGTCACTGCCACTAGCTACCACCCGGTTATTCAACCCTGCACCTTAGAGGCTGTTGCCCCATGTACTGTACATAGACAGAGAACAATGGTCACTTTAATAATGGAATGCTGGTCCCATTAATAATGGAAGACTGGTCACTTTAATAATGTTTACATACTGTTTTACCTATTTCATATGTATACAGTGCATTTGGAAGGTATTCAGACCTCTTCCCATTTTCCACATGTTGTTACATTCCAGCCTTATTCTGAAATGGATTAAATACATGTTTTCCCTCATCAATCTACACACAATAACTCATAATGACAACGAAAAAAGTAAAAAAAAAAAAAAATAAAAAGATTTAAATAGGTATTCAGACCCTTTGCTACGAGACTCGAAATCGAGCTCAGTTGCTTCCTGTTTTTATTGATCATCTTTGAGATGTTTATACAACTTGATTGGAGTCTACCAGTGGTAAATTCAATTGATTGGACGTAATATGACAGAGCTTCAGAGTTCCTCTGTGCAGAAGGGAGAACCTTCCAGATGGACAACCATCTCTGCAGCATTCCACCAATCAGGCCTTTATGGTAGAGTGGCCAGACAGAAGCCACTCCTCAGTAAAAGGGACATGATAGCCGCTTTGAGTTTGCCAAAAGTCACTTAAAGGACTCAGACTATGAGAGAAAAAAAATCTCTGGTCTGATGAAACAAAGATTGAACTCTTTGGCCTGAATGCCAAGCGTCACGTCTGGAGGAGACATGGCACCATCCCTATGGTGAAGCATGGTGGTGGCAGCATCATGCTGTGGGGATGTCTTTTAGTGGCAGGGACTGGGAGACTAGAGGGAAAGATGAACGGAGAAAAGTACAGCGAGATCATTGATGAAAACCTGCTCCAGAGCGCCCAGGACCTCAAACTGGGGTGAAGGTTCATCTTCCAACAGGATAACGACCCTAAGCACACAGCCAGGACAACACAGGAATGACTTCGGGACAAGTCTCTGAATGTCCTTGAGTGGCCCAGCCAGAGCCCAGACTTGAACCTGAATGAACATCTCTGGAGAGGCCTGAAAATAGCTGTGCAGCAATGCTCCCCATCCAACCTGACAGAGCTTGAGAAGATCTGCAGAGAAGAATGGAACAAACTCCCCAAATACAGGTGTGCCAAGCTTGTAGCATCATACCCAATAAGTCCCAAGGCTGTAATCACTGCCAAAGGTGCTTCAACAAAGTACTGAGTAAAGGGTCTGAATACTTGTAATGTAAATGTGATATTTAAGTTTTTTATTTGTAATACATTTGCAAAACTGTCTAAAAACCATTTTTTGCTTTGTCATTATGAGGTATTGTGTGTAGATTGATGAGGGGGGGAAAACTATTGAATCCATTTTAGAATAAGGCTGTAACATAACAAAATGTGAAAAAGGTCAAAGGGTCTGAATACTTTCTGAATGCACTGTATATACTGCATATACCTGTATGTATATTTATACTCCACCAATATCGCTTGTTCTAGTAATTCTACATTTCTTATTTCCATTATTATACTTTTATATTTATATGTATTGTTGTGTGTTGTTAGATATTACTGCAATGTTGGAGCTAGGAACACATGCATTTTGCTACACCGGCAATAACATAGGCTAAATACTCTGTGTATGCGACCAATACAATTTGATTTGATTTGATTTGTGATTGTATCGTGTAATGAGGTCCATGGCAATTCCCAGCCCTATTATTTTACCCGTTGGTCAAGAAATGCGTTTTTGATTGGACACTCTATAATATAATATTTGAGGACCAAGAATCACCAAAATAAAAGCTAGACAGTCAATGAGAGTTGAAAAGAAAGAAATAAATAAATCTAGCATTATTGATTTTGTTATTATGTTTGAGCACAATAACACGCATTAGCCATTGCGAAATGCATAGAATTGCAGGAAATTTGCTTTAAAACTACAACATTTTCTTTGAATTCTATGGCAGAATATGACCAATTGCAAGAAATGTGCTTTAAAACTGAAACATTTTCTCTCAGCCCCATGGCAAAATGTGTAGAATACAGGAAATGTGCTTTAAAGCTGCAAACATTTCTCAAAGTTCCATGAAGAAATAAGTTGAATTGTAGGAAATTGTATTAAAAATGCAAACATTTCTTTACACCGCTAAAGGTGTCTCTAAAATTCAGCCGTGCTGTCATGCCCCCTGCCACACCCACCAACTAAGCCCCTTTTTTATCCTGAAATTAACCTGGGCCTGTATAAATAATTAACGGCCAGATGTGTATCATCCTGTAGTACAATAACAGAACAGATCCTTGTTTCCTGCCAACTGATGCTATCTCACTAATGTCCTGCTGCAGTAACACTCTACATGCTATGTGAGGGCTAAATTTAGACCCCCTTGACCAATCACCAGAAACACACCTCCGCCCCCATACCTGGAAGGTGCACAGTAAAAGTAAAAGTGCGCTGTGCTTTCAGACCTGCTAGCCAGAGGGAAACCAGAGAGCCAGTGTATCAGGTTCCTGTCCGTTCAGCGATATCACTTTGCTGTAACTCTACACTCTGTCATGTGACACTGAGTGGCATACTGAAGTGCTCTGCAATGAGGATCAAATCATATCCAAATATGTGTGCATGAAGGAGATTGAATACATTCAGGAGGTATAAATGCAAGAGGTTGCCTTTCTTGACATGTGCTGTATGTAATTGAATTTTGAGTCCCATGTTACAACAAAGTGCACAAACATCTTCGCTGTGGAAGCCTAAGGGTGTATAAAAACACAACGCCTACCAATACATCATTAACAGTCTTACCTTTGGTTAGACAATATACTCTACAATGCATGTATAATATGTTTTATCTTTATGAAGTTGGCTCTATTGTTTTTCCAGTAGCAGCGTCAGTGTTAGGATGTAAACCTTTTTATAGGGTGACAGGATTCAGTGACAGCTAAACCAACCATGCTTGACAAGCTCACAAATCAAAAAAAAAAAAAAAAGCATATTGGCAAAGTTTTCCCCTAGCTGTCATTGGTGTAGTGGAGGGTAATGGCCATCACGTAAAACATGCCATCCTTTCAACACAGAAAATATAGGGACAGTTACTTTATTCACCGCAAACTGTGATTAACGTTTACCTACCTTTTTCTTTACCACTACATCACTGATTGGGCTAATAGAGAAAGGATCCAACATGTAAGTGAACATAGATTAGAGTAACTGCGGTGGTCTGGCACTTGATCTTCATGCTGTTTCAGAGAAGGGTCAACTCTCCTCCTTGCAGAGGACACGGGAGATGAATCTCCTTGACAACTGAACTTATTATGAAGAAATATGAGGGCTGTGAAAAATGATCAGGCCCCCTGTATTAATATTTGATCATTATGAAATCATTTGAATCTCCTTTTTTAATTAAACTTTTGACAGTCCCTTAATGGCGAATCAGTATAAGAAATCAATGTATTTTAGTAGCACATAACTAGTTAATTAGTTTATGTAAAGTAATTAAAGAATATAGCATATACATTACATATAAATCAAATGAAATGATTTATATTTTAAAACTAAGGAATCTTTTAGAACTATGTGAAAAAGAAACAAGGCAAAGCCATGAAAGAGAAATTGAGCAAATTTGTATATCTTCTTAACCGCACACCCCCAAACTCTTCATAGGAAAAGTTGTTACCAACCGTTTTTTAAAGCCCATGAAAAGCAGAGTACACATAAATAAATGATTACTGGTCTGCATTAATAAAGAACAGGGGCTGAGAGCGATATGCATATGCATAAGTTCTACTGTAAATGAATCATCTCTCTGCTACCCAGTCTTCCTCCAGTCTCCCTGGGGACTCAGAGACTGTCACAGGGCCAGGCTGAGATACAACCCCCATGTTAGTGGTCTTCACAGTGGAAAATGTTGCAATTTAAAACAAGTTTGTTGCTTTAAACTTGCTTCTGCACATCCTTCCATGGGGCAGAGAGAAGATTTAGATTTTTTAAAACAATTTCATGCTATTCTACTCATTTTCACATGGGGTGGAGAGGAAAATTAGCTGTTTTACAGGAAAGGTTGTGCAATTCTACACAATTTGCCATAAATTGCAGAAAAATATTAACAATTTTTAACTGACTTAGAAAATTAATGGCGCTGTCACGTTCGTCGTATGGAGGAGACCAAAGCGCAGCGTGGTGTGAATGCATCTTTTTAATGAAGACGGAAAAACACTTAAACAAACTATACAAAATAACAAAACGAACGTGACTGCTAATGAACACTGTGCTAACATGCAACATAACATAGACAATAACCCACAAAATACCCAAAGGAGATGGCTGCCTAAATATGGTTCCCAATCAGAGACAACGATAAACACCTGCCTCTAATTGAGAACCAATCTAGGCAACCATAGATATATATAAACACCTAGATGATAGACAACCCCATAAACCTACAAAACCCCTAGACAGTACAAAAACACATACATCACCCATGTCACACCCTGACCTAACCAAAACAATAAAGAAAACAAAGAATACGTGACAGGTGCCCTCCACCAGTAATTCGACCATGATAACAAGTTTAGATAGCTGACTGCTAAACTAACTTAGCAATTCATTTTTTTTTGCTGACATGAGCTAATTGGCTGACTATCAATATCTGACATACAGTTCCTTCAGAAAAAATTCACACAACTTGATTTTTCAACCTGCATTTAAAATGGATTAAATTGAGATTTTGTGTCCCTGGCCTACACGCAATACCCCATAATGTCAAAGTGGAATTATGTTTTTTACAAATGTTTACAAATGAATTCAAATAAAAGCCGAACTGTTGTGAGTCAATAAATATTCAATCCCTTTGTTATGGGAAGCCTAAATAAGTTCAGGAGTAAAAAACATGCTTAACAAGTCACATAATAAGTTACATGGACTCACTCTGTGTGCAATAATAGTGTTTAACATGATTTTTGAATGACTACCTCATCTCTGTACCCCACACATACAATTATCTGTAAGGTATGATGCAACCACAATGACTGGAAAGGTTTTGCAATGCCTTGTAAAGAAAGGCACCTATTGGTAGATGGGTAAACAAAATATATATATATATAGATATATTGTTTTGATCATGGTGAAGTTATTAATTAAAATTGGTTCTTTTTACCCCTTTGTCGTGATATCGTTGGTAGTTACTGTCTTGTCCCATCACTGCAACTCCCGTACGGACTCGGGAGAGAGCCGTGCGTCCTCCAAAACACGACCCTGCCAAGCCGCACTGTTTCTTGACACACTGCTCGCTTAACCCGGCCTCACCAATGTGCGACTGGGTTACCGTCCAGCTGGCGACCAAACACTGTCCAGCTGGTGACCAAGGTCAGCTTGCAGGCGCCCGGCCCTCCACAAGGTGTTGCTAGATGGGACAAGGAAATCCCGTAAAGCCAAACCCTCCTCTAACCCAGACGATGCTGGGCGAAAACAGGTATAAAAAAATGAATTTACATAAGTATTTCTCCTTTTAATTGGACATGATTTGGAAAGGCACACACCTGTCTATATAAGGTCCCACAGTTGACTTTGCATGTCATAGCAAAAACCAAACCATGAGGTCAAAGGAATTGTCCGAGACAGGCTTGTGTGGAGGCATGGTCTGGGGAAGGGTACAAAAAAATGTCTGCATAATTGAAGGTCCATAAGAAAAAATATAAATATATATATATACTGTATATATATATGTATTTTTCTTTACCTGGAAATTGTTCCGAGGGTCTTCATAAGGGCCGTCAGTTGCCCATCCCTGCCCTAAGTATAATTGATTTATTTTTTACAACCAAATCTAAATGTTTATGTTTATGGTATGTTGTATGATTTCACATTTTTGAGAAACTTACCGCTGATCGCAAATCACTTCCTCACCATCGTTGTGTTGTATGGGGGCCCCGAAAAAACACATCCTTAAACACCTCCAAAAACACCCCAAAACGTCCTTTTAGAAATGGTGAAGCTCTCAGTACAGTGATGCAGATCTTTAGATGTTGTACACGTGAAACTGTGTCATTCCGAACTTAATTCGCAACGTTATATACCATTTTGTTGCTACTTGAGAGAATACATCTCTGTCAATTTCACAGGTAACTGACAAAATAAAGGAAACACTTGAGTAAATGGGTGATACAATGTATATTGAAAGCAAAGGATGCTTCCACACAGAAAGCTCCAGACACTTGTAGAATGTATGCCAAGATGCATTGAAGCTGTTCTGGTGGCTCGTTGGTGTTTCTTTTATTTTGACAGTTACCTGTAGCGGCAGGTTACACGGAGAGTGGAACAGCTCGAGTTGCTCAAAATGGAATATAACATGGCAGTTCATGTTCAGAATGACACAATTTCATGTGTACAACATCTAAACAACATCTAAACAATGTGTACAACATCTGCATCACTGTACTGAGAGCTCTGCCATTAAATGACATACTTGGGTGTTTGGAACCTTTGTTCATGTTTTTCAGGCTCCCATACTACACAATGAGGATGAGGAAGTGATTTGCTGTTTGGAGTAAGTTTCTTAAAAACATGTGAAATCACAAAAAAGGTGGCTGGACCCTTCTATAACATGCAGTTAACATCAAATGTAGAGATTTAATTGTAAAAATAACTTCTCCTTTAAGATGAATTTGAAACATAGCTTTTCTTAGATAAAAAGCTTAGTACACCTGTGATCCTTAACACAAGGGTTCCTTTACTGTCACGCCCTGGCCTTAGTATTTTGTGTTTTCTTTATTATTTCGGTCAGGCCAGGATGTGACATGGGTATTTATGTGGTGTGTTTTGTCTAGGGTTTTTTTGTAGGTTATGGGATTTTGGTTTAGTGAAGTAGTCTAGGTAAGTCTATGGTTGCCTAGAGTGGTTCTCAATCAGAGGCAGGTGTTTATCGTTGTCTTTGATTGGGAACCATATTTAGGCAGCCATATTCTTTGAGTGTTTTGTGGGTGATTGTTCCTGTCTCTGTGTTTGTTGCACCAGATAGGGCTGGTTCGGTTTTTCACATTTATTGTTTTTGTATATTGTTCGTATTTTCATCTTTATTAAAGATGTTTATAAATAACCACGCTGCATTTTGGTCCGTAACATTTACAGTTTGTCAAGGCAGGTTTTCCTGCTATTTTCCTGCCCAGCAGAGACTCGTTAGGTCCCTCACAGAATGACAAAACTCATTCTGGTCTATTACCTATTGTCTATATTCTCAGGACTAAGACAGGAGTTCTTCTATTCCCCAAGGTAGAAGCCTAGGCTTCTTTCCAAACAGCACCCTATTCCTTATATAGTGCACTACTTTTTGACCCATGGGCCTGGTCAAAAGAAGTGCACCATGTAGGGAATAGGGTGCCATTTGGGACGTGAACCTGGAATCCTTTTAGCACTCTGGCTTCATCTCAGAATATCTGACCTGGTGGTTAATCAAGACATTTCCTTTTAGCTCTTATGTCTTGTTCTGTGTCTCAGCGTAGTGTACATGCTAGCAACCCTGTTCCCTTATGGCTTCAGATGGAGGTTATTCTTCTCTCTGCTTGAGCAAGTAACTATCTTCTGATGTTATTGAGGTAAATAAAACCTTGAAAGTAACTAAGGTAATGACTAATAGGATGTTACTAGTTATGGGGATTATTTGGTAAATGTTCATGAATTCTAATTAACGTTTTCTATTTAAGAACAGCCCATCCATCCACTATAATTCTGCTTCCGTTAACATGGAATGCTAATGATGAGTCTGAGCATGTTGTAGTGATGTTGTCTTCATGGTAGAGGCTGATAGCCATGAGGTGATTTTATATTGAACTCTAAGGCAGGAGTCACTGGGCAATGTAATGATTTACTATGACAGCGAGGTTTACATCTTTATGCATAATCAGAATAACAAACACGCAATATTTTGCAGAATTTTGATATTGTTCTGTCCACACACACACACATGATACAATATCTAGCCTACGCATTCACGATAGTTGCTGGAAAAATGCTGGAAAGAGCAGTGTGAAAAGAGAATATCCGACCCAGAACAATCCAGTTCGGGCCGGTTTCATGATATTGTGAAAATAGTCGAAGGCTAGACCATAATATAATGTAGAATCACTGTGATACATGGTGTAGACCACAGCAGGCTAGAATTGGCCACCGTGTTCTCAATGGATTTACACCTGGATTATATTCTGATCCCACATACAGAGCTGTCAAATAATCTTTTACCACGGTAATAAAACAACAAAGTCCATATTAGTAGATTTGATTTGGCATGTCATCCCACTACCCCCCTGCCCTCATGCCATTGATACCAAACACAGACTCTCTCTCAGCATAAATGAGTGGAGCATCATCTACAAGAGAACATCAAGGGGTTTCATTTCAATTAGGATATTGATTTATTATGTTCTGGGGTTGTTTGATGCTTAGTGTCATGAAGAGGCACTCTGTCTGTAATCCAATAGATTCAGCAGCTCAGGAGGCGCTAAATACAGGATAACCCGAAGACCGTGGCCTTCCAAGGACATGACATGCATTGTTGAGTTTCATTCTATTAGAAGTGATTAATTATTTATCAATGTCAGGGAAAATACTTCATAGTATACAGAATCAATATAGTATGCCATAATTTCGGAATTTCCCATGAAAGCTCATACATATTTTTTGTACAACAAAGAAGTGACATTTTAAAAGGCTCTTCGACTGATGTCCTTTTGGTGGTGGACCATTCTTGACACACACGGGAAACAGTTGAACGTTAAAAAAAACAGCAGCGCTGCAGTTCTTGACACAAACCAATGCTCCTGGCACTTACTAGCATACACCATTCAAAGACACTTAAATATTTTGTTTTACCCATTTACCCTCTGAATGGCACACACACACAATCTGTGTCGCAATTGTCTCACGGCTTCAAAATCCTTCTTTAATTTGTCTCCTCCACTTCATCTACACTGATTGAAGCGGATTTAACAAGTGAAATCAATGAGGGATCATAGGTTTCACCTGGATTCACCTGGTCAGTCTATCTCATGGAAAGAGCAGGTGTTCCTAATGTTTTGTATACTAAGTGTATATCCATTGATTCTTGAAAAAGATCATGTATTAAAATGCCTCAGAAGATTTGTTCAACTGTCTGGCTCTAAATCCTGGATTTCCTCTTTAAAAGCACTTCCATGCTTCGCAGCAGTATCTCCCTTGTAGCCTCAGCCTCGTCTGCAGTTCTAATTGACACCAGATGAGTAATTGAAATGAAAAAAGAAGGCTCTCAGGTGGTTATGAGTTATGATGATTCAGTGCATTTTGATCATGTAACCTGAGCTGAATTCCAGATAATGACCACTATTAAGCCAAGTCACAGTTCCTTCTCCTCTTTTCACGTTCCCTCGCTTTTCAGAGCCTAATGATGGTTTGATGGGAAGCTTCATTAGGCTAAGAGACGTTGAACCGATAAACATCAGCTCATGCTAATTATATATTAAGAGTTCAAGTAGTGTTGCTGTGCTGTTCCTTTTAGAAAGCACTCTCAGAGAAAGGCTAATTATGCCAAGTAGGCGTGCTGTTGGACCCGTGAATTATAGTTGGGAAAAAAGACACACACAGATGGTACAGTATAATACAGATGTTGATACAGTATAATACAGATATTGATACAGTATAATACAGAGGTTGATACAGTATAATACAGATGTTGATACAGTATAATACAGATGTTGATACAGTATAATACAGAGGTTGGTACAGTATAATACAGATATTGATACAGTATAATACAGAGGTTGATACAGTATAATACAGAGGTCGGTACAGTATAATACAGATGTCGGTACAGTACAGAATAAGTCTCACTCACTGTAACATATCAACATGCAAAGTGTGTTATTTCCTCAGAATCTGTTCACAATCCACTGCTGTAGTTTAGTGTCTGTTATATGTTTATTTTCCTATGGTGGACCAGCATCAGTGTTTAAAGTGTTGCCATAAGGAACCATGGGCAGGCTTCTGGGTTCTTGTTCTGGATAGCCACACAGAGATAGTGGTTCATTTTAGAGTGAATCTGACAGGAGAAAGACTCCTGGTCCCTTCCCCAGGACGGCTCACGTCAACTCGCATCTTACTGCTCCACAACCTCCTAAACATTTTTAATCAGACACCTTCAAAGTGCAGGTAGTCTAGTGTGTCTAGGATTGGACGGCGGGAGAAACAAATGTGCTGATGCAGACATCAAATGGGCAGGACATGCGTGGATGCAGAGGGGGGAAGGGGCAGGACATGTGTGAGGGCACAGAGAGGGCAGGTATAGGGTGAAGCTTCAATAGCATCTATTTGGAGTGTGTGTGTGCATGCGTGTGTGTGTGTTATGGTGGTGGGGGGGTTAGCATCTCATTGGAGTGGGAGACCATCATTCCAGCCTTCTGCTACTGCATCCCTGTATTCTTCAACTCCACAGGAAGCCTGGCCTTCATGCCTTTAATACAGCAAGGTATACCTAACTAGCTACCTGAACCCCAGATGTTTTCTACATGGGTGCTTTATCTAGCTGGGTAGAGGTTTCTCCAGAGCAGCTTCGTTTTCTGCTAATCTATTGTTTTGTGGGAAAACAGAATATTTTATGAACAGAATATTTGTGAATTATGCATAGAGAATCCCATTAACCTATATAACACGTTTGAGGAACGAGCCTGTGCGCTGCAGTCTGACTGCTGCAGTGTCAGAGGAACTAACTGTTTAAGTTTGAGTTAAATGTAGTGTAGGTGATGCAGTTTACTGGCATGTTTACAACTGCATAGGGTTTCTTAGTATCTGTGAAGTCTCTCCTGGTATTTCACTTAACCGTTTACTGCAGTGGGCTAAATCAGGGTCACACGGAGTGTTTCTACGTAGACTTAAACAAATCTACATTGAAATCTGCTTCATACACCTGACACATGGTTATGGGCTTAAAAAGAGAAGACACCAATATCATGTCAGAGATCGAGTTGAAATGTATTACATTTTGAGTTTAAAAAAAATAGTATATATCAATATTAGAAATATTAATAACGGGCTACAGATAAGACATAAATGACACATACTGTAGAATATACCCTGAAAGTGGTTTTCTAAAATGTGTGTCAGGTATTTTAGTTAACAAAACATCTTGCATAATGGTTTTTTGTTGAATATGCAACCGAGGCAGTCTTATAGCAAAGTGTCTGGGGACATAACTTGTGTGTGTGTGAGCGTGTGTGTGTGTGTGCGTGTGTGAGCGTCTGTGTGTGTGCGTGTGTGTGTGTGCGTGTGTGAGCGTGTGTGTGTGTGTGTGTGTGTGTGTGTGTGTGTGTGTGTGTGTGTGTGTGTGTGTGTGTGTGCGTGTGTGTGTGTGTGTGTGTGTGTGTGTGTGTGCGTGTGTGAGCGTGTGTGTGTGTGTGTTTGTATTTCGTGGTTTGTTTGTTTTCTTTTAGGGCCTTGAACTATTGTTATTATTTTCGTCTTAAGTGGATTGAGGCCGTCAACAAGGAGATATTTGAGTCTGCATTGACATGCAGGTCAGAGGTAATTGGAACTACTTAGACTTTTAACCCAGATTGGTTGTGACAATAGAAGACTGTCACACTGGCTGGGGCCACATGTAACGTAATGTTCATGGGTATTAAAATGCTGTCAATCTAGCAGGCTGAGAAACCCACTGTCATTCTGAAGAACACGGTTTAATCAGACAAGGTTTTTCCATGACAGAGTTCGGAGTTCAGAATTAGTCTACCAGTCAAGGGATATTGTTCAGAGTTAGTACTGCATGGGTCCCACCCTATATGGCACCCTATTCCGTATGGGCCCTGGTCAAAAGTAGTGCATTATGTAGGGAATGGGGTGCCATTTGGGAATCATGTTAACTCTAAGCTATATATTAGTGGCAGTTATTATTATCCTTCTTTTATCTGCTTCCAGGGGATGCAGCAAAGGAATTGGATTATTCTGTAGTTTAAACAACCCAAACAAATAATCATAACATGAACTTGGTCTTTTAAACCAACCCTACCTTGTCACAACACAACTGATTGGCTCATTAAGAAGGAAAGGAATTCCACAAAATAACTTTTAACAAGCCACACCTGTTAATTGAAATGCATTCCAGGTGAAGCTGGTTGAGTGAATTCCAAGAGTGTGCAAAGCTGTCATCAAGGCAAAGGGTGGCTACTTTGAAGAATCTAAAATGTAAAATATATTTTAATTTGTTTAACACCTTTTTGGTTACAATATGATTTCAAGTGTTATTTCATATTTTTGATGTTTTCACTATTCTTCTACAATGTAGAAAATAGTGAAAATAAAGAAAAACCCTTGAATGAGTAGGTGTGTCCAAACCTTTGACTGGTGCTGTATATGAACTGGTTGGAGACCTGACTTGTCAGAACATCATGGTACAGCACCTTCAGAAAGTGTTCATACCCCTTTACGTATTGCACATTTTGTTGTTACAGCCTGAATTCAAAATTAATTCAATATATTTTTTGATCATCAATCTACACAAAATACACCATAATGACAAATTGAAAGCATGTTTTAAAAAATGTCACATTTTTTGAAAATTCTATACAGAAATAGTATTCACCCCTCTGAGTCAATACTTTGTAGAAACCACTTTGTTCAACATTTGCCCATTATTATTTTCTAAATTCTTCAAGCTCTGTCAAACTGGTTGTTGATCATTGCTAGACAACCATTTTCAGGTCTTGCCATAGATTTTCAAGTAGATTTAAGTCAAAACTGGCCACTCAGGAACATCCACTGTCTTCTTGGTAAGCAACTCCAGTGTAGATTTGTCCTCGTGTTTTAGGTTATTGTCTTGATGAAAGGGGAATTCATCTCCCAGTGTCTGATGGAAAGCAAACTGAACCAGGTTCTCCTCTAGGATTTTGCCTGTGCTTAGATCCATTCCATTTATTTTTTTATCCTGACAACCTCCCCAGTCGTTAACTTTTAAAAGCATACCCATAACATGATGCAGCCACCACTATGCTTGAAAATATGGAGAGTGTTACTCAATAATGTGTTGAATTGGTTTGTCCCAAACATAACCCTGGTATTCTGGACGAAAAGTTAATTGCTTTTCTACATTTTTTGCAGGATTTCTTTACTGCCTTGTTGCAAACATGATGCATGTTTTGTAATATTTGTATTCTGTACGGGGTTCCTTCTTTTCTCTGTCAGTTAGGTTAGTATTGGGGAGTAAATAAAATGTTGATCCATCCTCAGTTTTTTCCTAAGCCATTAAACTCTGTAACTGTTATAAAGTCCCCATTGGCCTCATTGTGAAATCCCTGAATGGTTTCTTTTCTCTCCGGCAACTGAGTTAGGAAGGATGCCTGTATCTTTGTAGTGACTGTGTGTATTGATACACCATCCAAAGTGCAATCAATAACTTCACCATGCTCAAAAGGATATTCAGTGTCTGTTTATTTAAAAAAACAAAAGAACATCTACCAATAGGTGCAATAATTTGTGAGGCATTGGGAAACCTCCCGGGTCTTTGTGGTTGAATCTGTGTTTGAAAGTCACTGCTCAACCGTGGGAACTTACATATACTTGTATGTGTGGGGTACAGAGACGAGGTAGTCATTCAGAAATCATGTTAAACACTATTATTGGATTGAGTCCATGCAACTTATTTGATTACTTGTTAAGCACATTTTTACTCCTGAACTTATTTACACTTGCCATAACAAAGAGTTTGCATACTTATTGACCCAAGACTTTGACATAATGGGGTATTGTGTGACAAAAAAAATCTCAATTTGATCCATTTTAAATTCACACTATAATACATCAAAATGTGGAAAAAGTCAAGGGGTGTGAATACTTTCTGAAGGCTCTGTATGTCTAAACGGAGTATAATGTCCTCTGTTTTTATAAAGGACATCAGTATGAGCTGAGGAGACAGAGATGAGTATCTGAGCGTTGGGTTTGATTGAGGATGAGAAATAGGAACTCATAAGCCAAATGCAAATCCTTTCATGTTTCTGACTCTTCTGAATTTGAATATCTCTGGCTCTCCAGACTGTTGTAAGGAAATACATTTAAAAAAAAAATGTAACTCATCCAGTTAGATAAGAAAGAAAACCTAATTTATCTTCTTGTTGCCATGACAAGGAAACATCTAAAATGCTTTATAGCTGTAAAAATCAATAACATTATGAAATGTTAAACAATTTATTTAAAAAAATAGAGAATCCATCAAACCGTTTTATCCCTGTTATACCCCCAAGTTCATAGTCAAATAATTAATTATAATTCTGCATTTTCTTTTGTTATGCAGATGTGTTTCCCCAATATATTTCCCATACTATTGGTAAGGCAGGGTGGGGCAGGCCAAAGATAACTGTATCCCTATATACTCTCTCCTATCTATGAGAATGATTAGGGGGTTGAAATCAGAGAGAAGATCTGAACGGAGAACCAGAGGCCCAGGTTAGCTGGGTGTATTCCTAATGCCAACGGTCAGGCTGCTAAATTGAAAGGGGCCCACTGCAGTGGTGGAGGGTCTCTCAGTCTCATTCTTACCATAGCTGGACTGCCAGGTGCTGCAGGGAGGGAGAGCTCTCAGCCTTAATCCTAGACATTAACTGCTGGCTGTAAGCAGGTCTGGGCACGTTACTTACCTCACAGCAGAGTACCCGGCTGCCAGGGGCCAGGGGAGAGCGAGGGAGACACAGGTAGTGAGGGATAGAGGGAAAGAGGTGGGGGCAGGGGCTGCAGGGAGAGAGAGAGGGTATGGGAGGGCATGGGAGATAGGGAGAGAGAGGGCAAGGGCAGCAGTGAGAAAAGGAGAGAAACCGAGATGGAGAGAAAGAAAGGGAGGGCCCAGAGCTGGGCCGGGCAAGGAGAATTTAATCTCCAGATTAGGGGCTGAGATGAATTCCTGCCGCCAGTCTGACCTTGTCAAGGAGCCAGAGTGAAATGGAGATTTCAGGACAGCGTTGGCGGGTGGCATGAGTGTTGAGCTGAAACAGCCCTGCCCTGTGTGATGGTCTGAGTATTGAGCTGAGACAACCCTGTGTGATGGTCTGAGTATTGAGCTGAGACAACCCTGTGTGATGGTCTGAGTATTGAGCTGAGACAGCCCTGTGTGATGGTCTGAGTGTTGAGCTGAGACAGCCCTGTGTGATGGTCTGAGTATTGAGCTGAGACAGCCCTGTGTGATGGTCAGAGTATTGAGCTGAGATAGGCCTGTGTGATGGTCTGAGTATTGAGCTGAGACAGCCCTGTGTGATGGTCTGAGTATTGAGCTGAGACAGCCCTGTGTGATGGTCTGAGTATTGAGCTGAGACAGCCCTGTGTGATGTTCTGAGTATTGAGCTGAGACAGCCCTGTGTGATGGTCTGAGTGTTGAGCTGAGACAACCCTGTGTGATAGTCTAAGTTTTGAGCTGAGACAACCCTGCGTAGTTGGAGGGTCTGAGCTGAGCTCTTTCTCTTTCTAGGGTCACAGCCTGATATCCTGACTCACACTGAATTTGTGCTCGTATTAGGAATATAACAAAGGCATGCTGTGGCATGCAAGGGAACAAAGGCATGCAAGGGTCCTCTGACAAACGGAGAAGGAGGTGTTGACAATGTAAATGTAAATGTATTTTAGTGGGATTTCTGTCTGAGATTGATTTAATGAACTGAGGCGAGGAGAGCCTGGTCTCCTGTTGTGAGGAAACTGACCAGGCTTGTTCTAGTGTTACACAGTTCATTAAGGCTTTGCTTCAGAACATTACAGAATAATGACATGAAGTTCCTGTTCTAGCATTTCTTGTCATTTGGTCCTTAATTTCACTTAACAGCCAAATGTAAGAATAATTTTCTCCATTGCAGAGCTAAAACATCACTTTTAATAAATGTTTAAAAAATTAAAAAACAACAACAGTTCATTTGAACTCTTTTATTTGAAATGTCAATTTAATGTCAGTTTTCCCCCCTGTGCTGTAGCCCTAAGAGTCCTGTCTGTCTGAAAGGACAAAGAGAAATTAGTTGAATTCCCTCTGTGTTAATATGCGGTTCTCTTGGCCACAGAATGTCGCCTGAAGGCTGCAGGTAACCACTTAACAGACTGAAACCCAGAATATGGCGCTTTTCATCACAGTCTGTCAGTTGTCATGGAAATCTACAGAGAGTCACGAGCAGGGGGCAATTTTAGGGGAAAATAGCGTCTACATCAAATACTGGGCTAACACAGGACTGTGATACATTGAAATGGCAGCAGGTAGCTATGGTATTGATCTGTAACCTGGCAGATCATGCTGCTCAAACCTACAGACCAGTTATATTGTGTGTTTCTTACTAATGTTGTTTCTTTCTTACTATAATATACACACACTGTAATGTTGTTTCTTCTTACTATAATATACACATACTGTAATGTTGTTTCTTCTTACTATAATATACACATACTGTAATGTTGTTTCTTCTTACTATAATATACACATACTATAATGTTGTTTCTTCTTACTATAATATACACATACTGTAATGTTGTTTCTTTCTTACTATAATATACACATACTGTAATGTTGTTTCTTCTTACTATAATATACACATACTGTAATGTTGTTTCTTCTTACTATAATATACACATACTGTAATGTTGTTTCTTCTTACTATAATATAACTATAATGTTGTTTCTTCTTACTATAATATACATACTGTAATGTTGTTTCTTTCTTACTATAATATACACATACTGTAATGTTGTTTCTTCTTACTATAATATACACATACTGTAATGTTGTTTCTTCTTACTATAATATACACATACTGTAATGTTGTTTCTTCTTACTATAATATACACATACTGTAATGTTGTTTCTTCTTACTATAATATACTACTATAATGTTGTTTCTTCTTACTATAATATACACATACTGTAATGTTGTTTCTTCTTACTATAATATACACATACTATAATGTTGTTTCTTCTTACTATAATATACACATACTGTAATGTTGTTTCTTTCTTACTATAATATACACATACTGTAATGTTGTTTCTTCTTACTATAATATACACATACTGTAATGTTGTTTCTTCTTACTATAATATACACACACTGTAATGTTGTTTCTTCTTACTATAATATACACATACTGTAATGTTGTTTCTTCTTACTATAATATACACATACTGTAATGTTGTTTCTTCTTACTATAATATACACATACTGTAATGTTGTTTCTTCTTACTATAATATACACATACTGTAATGTTGTTTCTTCTTACTATAATATACACATACTGTAATGTTGTTTCTTCTTACTATAATATACACACACTGTAATGTTGTTTCTTCTTACTATAATATACACATACTGTAATGTTGTTTCTTCTTACTATAATATACACATACTGTAATGTTGTTTCTTCTTACTATAATATACACATACTGTAATGTTGTTTCTTCTTACTATAATATACACATACTGTAATGTTGTTTCTTCTTACTATAGTATACACATACTGTAATCTTGTTTCATGACAATATTTTATATAATCTTTGTTTGACTGGGAGGTATTTCAGTATTAAGTTGAGACAGAAATAGGATATGTTTGGGGAAACGATTAAGAGATTATGACATAAAACAGGTTTAAAAAACCGTGAACAATTATTTTGTTTTGTTAACTCTAAAGCACCAGTCTGTTCCAGCCAATTGAGTTAGAATGTGGAGTTACTTTGTCTACCTTATGTAGGAGTCCAATGTAGGAGTCCAAAATGTTTTGTCCATGCTAAATCACAGAAACATTGCATACGATTTGCTCTGACATGCTTTACCATCATAAAAGTGGACATTTTCTGTCTGAGTAAGTTTCTACAAAGACCTAATTTCTTTATTTTGGAAAAACATAACATAAACAACACGAAGACAGAATAAGGAGCATTTCAGAACACATTTAGATGAAGAATGTTTAAGCATTAGTCGCCGAACTCATGGTGTGTGACCAGTATGGCCCAGAAGCATGTTGCCTCCTGTTTGGAAGAAAAGTAATACCTTCAACCTTATGCATCTATCAACTAGTCTCAAGGAGTTTGGTGAAAATGTCACAGTTTAGCCACCAATGCAACCTATGCATTCCATACATAGTTTGCATGATCAATATTTGATGTGACTGCCATTAGACCTCTGCTGCTTGATTTCCTCAATATCACATCGTAATATTGACCCTCTCTACAACGTGACATTAGAGGATGTAGTAACCTGATTGCCTCCCCGCAACCCCCTCTCCACCCCGTCATCTCAACTCCTCACCACTCACAGCCTGATGTAGAAGTCAAGCATAATCCTACAAATCTCCTCCAGCTTAATGCATTTTAAATGGAAGGATGGATGTAGTCTAAATCAGTGTGCTGCTTCTCTTAAGTGATTCAATGTCTAATAGAGGAGTAGACAGCTGGGCCAGGCCCCGTACTGTGTAGAGCCTAGCCGTCACCGAAGCTGTAAATGCAATTTTAATGACATATCTATCCTCTTTGATGGAGGAAGAAGAAGCACAACCCCATCAAATGATACCTTTTTCTTGGAATCAAGGGTCTCGGCAGTGCCAGTTGAACTCCATCCACCGCTACAGTCACCACCGGTTCAGAGGAGAAGAGGGCACTCAGTGAAAACTGTGTTCTTGATACTTATTCACAGAACCACTGTGGAAATAGAACAGAAAACTGCAGTTTAGGTTGTTTGGTTAAAGGAGACAGCTGGGTATTATAGATGACCTAAACTGTGTGGATATTTTCCTTATAGCCATGAACCTTGGGGGTTTTCATTGACATAGTACAAATCTGTTGATACCAATAACAAGACGTTGACTCATCCACGGCATACTGAATATTGCCTTGCGGACAACCAGAGCATTGAGGAACTAAGATAGACTCTCTGTAAGCCATGTTGTGAGGTCACATTAATATTAATCTGGGCTCTCCTCAGAACAGGAGGAATCTGCTCCCTCCTGGGATGAGTTGAGGCTTAGAAGAGATCCCAGTTTACTGATACATCTGTTATCCTAGTTAAGACTAATTTTCTTTGTCTTTCATTTTATTCTTGTGACCTAATGGTGTCCAGCTTCATAGAGCCAGGACACAGTCTCCTTTTCTTATTTATTTGATTGCTTTACCAAAACCACCAACGAACTCACAGCCTATGTAATTTGAGAAGCAAGATTTTAAGATGCGATCATAATAATATGCAACAATTAGAAAGTCAAATCTAGAGACAGCTTGGTTTGCCACTCTGAACTGAACACAGCTTTCCATTTCTTCCCTTTATTAGCCTGTCTTAGTTCCTGACAGATCCAAAAGTTACACGTTTTTAGTCACTCAGATATCATGCTTAGGCAGTATATGTATATATATCTCTATCTATTGAGAATGAGTGCGTTTCTGTAGAAGTCCTCCCTCCATTACCCCAGTTACATTGTCCACTGACCAATGCTAGCCTGAAGGTTCTGTTCCCCACCCCACCTGGCCCTTCATGGCCTCCCTAGCCCCCGCTACATTATAATTTTATTGGCTCCTGAACACAGATGTTATCCATCTCATTGAACCTTCAAGGTTATATCTTCAAATACATCAAAGACTACCCCTCTAAACGGGAGGAACCGTGACAGCCAATATTTTCCATACCCTGGAGATATACTCATCTCTCTACATGCAGACTCCCTCATTATCAATTTTCATGAGGTAAAACATGAAAGCTATTCAAATGTCTGGGAAACTCAAATTTGATCTACCTACTATTAAATTGCAAAATATTACAAACCAGACAGAGAGCTTCATCCAATGAGCACGATGAATGACTATGATATGATTTGAACCATATCCAGTTCATTAATACCATTGCCAGAAGAGCCTATTTCACAGTTGACTGAGCAAGCAAAAAGGTGTGAGCCTGAGTGACAACAAACCAACTGTCAAACTGGCACACTTAAAGGCTATTATTTCAGTTCAACAAACTCCTTTAAAAAAAAGGAACAAACATCTTTTGATCCTTTGATCACTTTTTGAATGTTTGTCTTAATCATTTGTAGTCATTGCCTCGTCCTGCTTTTTTTTCTCCCTGTAGAAATCGAAAAATTACAAAAAGATGAAGGAAAAGAAGAAAAAGAAGAGGAGAAGTTTATCGACGTGGTCATCAACAAGAACATGAAGCTGGGACAGAAAGTGTTAATACCCTTCAAACAGTTTCCCAAAGTAAGTGCTGCTGGATTTGGGCTAGAGATTTCCAGATCACACTGTGCAACTGCAATCAAATAATGGTTTCTTTTCAGTTAGCTTCTGGGAATTTTTCCATTTTCATTTGACTTCCAGACAGCAAGCATCTGACAGTTCACGTATTTATTTTTACACAATGAAAAGCAACCTGTATAATTAAGTGAACCAATAAGTCAACAGTACAGTGACTCCAAGAAGAGATAACAGAATTGGGCCATGATCACATTTCCTTCTCCAAACATCTCATTTATGATTTTATAACATTACAGTACAAATTACCCTTCATTTTATAGAACCCCTACGAACCCCTACCACTCCGATCTGTCAGCTACATGACCTTGCTCACATCTCCATGTGCTTATAACTCTTTTTATTCCCTTATTCTTTCCTTTTGAAAAAGGCAATGACTCTACTGACGCTTGTTTAAGGTTGCTATTTCCTGCAGATTGTTCTTGGTCTTTTAATTTGTCTCTAATTAATTTTGGCACTTTGCATGTTTTCATTGAAAAGACAAACCAGGAAAAAAATATGCAGGTGTGTCGAGGCCAAAGCAGAGATTTTCAGTAGACATCCAATTCAGTACCATCCGTGACCTATTTGCTCCTTGTAAATAAATAGAGAGTCTAACAATAGGTAATAAAGAGCCAAAGAAAAAAGAGAGCGGGAGAGAGAGACCAGGAGAAAAAGACACCTGCACTTCCCTTTTTCTGCTCCAACAATAAAAACAGAGCCATGTGCATTCTACACACACACACACACAATCACTCACTCACTCATTCACTCACTCACTCACTCACTCACTCACTCACTCACTCACTCACTCACTCACTCACTCACTCACTCACTCACTCACTCACTCACTCACACACACACCTCTCAGAATGACCGCCTTGTCAGGATGAAACAGCCCATGCTGTTTGAGTGATAATGCTGTGCTCATCTAGCCATGTGATGAGAGCCCTTCATCCTCCTCAGGCCTCCACTCTGAGACAAAGCTCCCAGCATCAACAGCAGCGTTTAATGGAGCCACACAGCAGCTGCATGAAAGCCAGTTCCCACAGGGTCCCTAACAGGGAGGCTAGTAGCGTAGCAGAGAGGCTAGCGTAAAAAAAGAGAAGCCTCTCTCAGGTGATGATGACATCCCTCAGGTTTTCACCTCAGTCCTCTCTGAGAGACGCTGTAGATGGATGACCTGGCTTTCAGAGGACAGAAAGCTGCAGGAGCTTCAACAGTCTGCTGTGGCACCCTATTCCCTGTTTAGTGCACTACTTTTGTAGGCGCAATATTTTTTTGAATATGTTTTTTACATAATGTGGTGAGTCCTATTGATAAATATAGCTATTTTGAAAGGGAGCTCTGGTTAGATATTTACAGTGTTCTCTAACTTAAACAAACTGATTGTGAGAGCTACATTTTGTCCCTTTCTAAAATAATTACAATGACATTAATAAAGGGAGATGTAATGTCATCTAGAGACCCATCTGTGTCTCAAAGGAGTGCAGCCAAACACATTTGCTTTGACAGCTTTGATAAGTGGGGCCGCTAATACGCTGTTTAGAGCCTCAACAAGCCACCGAAGGAAGACAAATTCAATTTGTTCAATCTGACAGGTAGCAATGGGCTAGAGTGATCGCTGTGACTCCAATGGGTTTTCTCCCTGAACTACAAACATCACCTTTTGGCTTTCGCCACTGAAGTGGCTCGCTGCGTTTCCCAAAGCGACCGTTTAGACTCATGTTCAGAGGGTTTATATCCATCTTCTAAAAACATGGCTTTATAATAATATGAAACAGGCAAGGACACCAGAGAGTAGGTTCCAGACGTATGGTTTTATCGGACAAATAAAGTTTAGCTATGAAATAAAATACCTACCTGGTTAAACGCGAGTTCAACCTGAATTATGATATTCACCTAGCAGCACAGTTCGTTGCTGTGCTACGATGGAGAATGGGTTGTGCATGTTGTGCATGTCTGCTTGTTATATACCAATTTGTGCTGGAAAACAGAGAAGCTGGAAAACAGAGTAATCATTCACAGTTGTGAGAAAGTATTAGTGATACAGTGAGAGTGGCTTAGAATTGATTTGTGTAAGCGGAGAGAGGATTGCAGCTAAACAGGGGAAGACAGGGACAAGAATTTGGCCCTGCATTTTATCCACACTAGACCACATCACTGCACGTACCACCGACTAAGCAGTACAGTACAGCGTTTCTCAATCAATTGTGTACCAGTGACTGGTCCTCCTCCTTTTATTTACCAGCTCATGTTCATGTCATGACCATATAGAGCCTTTTTTTATTATCTATTTTGGTTAGGTCAGGGTGAGACTAGCGTGGGTAATCTAGGTTGTTTATTTCTATGTTGGTCTGGTATGGTTCCCAATCAGCTGTTTATTGTGGTCTCTGATTGGGGATCATATTTAGGCAGCCATTCCCCCACTGTGTTTTGTGGGATCTTGTGTATGTGTAGTTGCCTGTGAGTACTTCATTTACATCACGTTTCGGTCGTTCTTTGTTGTTTTTGTGCATTTCATTCAATAAACATGTGGAACCCATATCACACTGCGCTTTGGTCCAAATGTTATTACGCCGATCGTGACAGTTTAAAACAAATACAATATGTAAAAACACCACTTGAGATACAACTCACCACTATAACTGTTCCTCTGTCTGGAGATACAACTCACCACTATAACTGTTCCTCTGTCTGGAGATACAACTCACCACTATAACTGTTCCTCTGTCTGGAGATACAACTCACCACTATAACTGTTCCTCTGTCTGGAGATACAACTCACCACTATAACTGTTCCCCTGTCTGGAGATATAACTCACCACTATAACTGTTCCTCTGTCTGGAGATACAACTCACCACTATAACTGTTCCTCTGGGGATACAACTCACCACTATAACTGTTCCATTGGAGATACAACTCACCACTATAACTGTTCCTCTGTCTGGCGATACAACTCACCACTATAACTGTTCCTCTGTCTGGAGATACAACTCACCACGATCACTGTTCCTCTGTCTGGAGATACAACTCACCACTATAACTGTTCCCCTATCTGGAGATACAACTCACCACTATAACTGTTCCTCTGTCTGGAGATACAACTCACCACTATAACTGTTCCTCTGTCTGGAGATACAACTCACCACTATAACTGTTCCTCTGGAGATACAACTCACCACTATAACTGTTCCTTTGGAGATACAACTCACCACTATAACTGTTCCCCTGTCTGGCGATACGACTCACCACTATAACTGTTCCTCTGTCTGGAGATACAACTCACCACTATAACTGTTCCTCTGTCTGGAGATACAACTCACCACTATAACTGTTCCTCTGTCTGGAGATACAACTCACCACTATAACTGTTCCTCTGTCTGGAGAGACAACTCACCACTATAACTGTTCCTCTGTCTGGAGATACAACTCACCACTATAACTGTTCCCCTGTCTGGAGATACAACTCACCACTATAACTGTTCCTCTGGAGATACAACTCACCACTATAACTGTTCCTTTGGAGATACAACTCACCACTATACCTGTTCCTCTGTCTGGCGATACAACTCACCACTATAACTGTTCCTCTGTCTGGAGATACAACTCACCACTATCACTGTTCCTCTGGAGATACAACTCACCACTATAACTGTTCCTCTGGAGATACAACCCACCACTATAACTGTTCCTCTGTCTGGAGATACAACTCACCACTATAACTGTTCCTCTGTCTGGAGATACAACTCACCACTATAACTGTTCCTCTGTCTGGAGATACAACTCACCACTATAACTGTTCCTTTGGAGATACAACTCACCACTATAACTGTGCCTCTGTCTGGAGATACAACTCACCACTATAACTGTTCCTCTGTCTGGAGATACAACTCACCACTATAACTGTTCCTCTCTCTAGAGATAGAACTCACCATTATAAATGTTCCTCTGCCTGGAGATACAACTCATCACTATAACTGTTTCTCTGTCTGGAGATACAACTCACCACTATAACTGTTCCTCTGTCTGGAGATACAACTCACCACTATCACTGTTCCTCTGGAGATACAACTCACCACTATAACTGTTCCTCTGTCTGGAGATACAACTCACCACTATAACTGGTCCTCTATCTGGAGATACAACTCACCACTATCACTGTTCCTCTGGAGATACAACCCACCACTATAACTGTTCCTCTGTCTGGAGATACAACTCACCACTATAACTGTTCCTCTGTCTGGAGATACAACTCACCACTATAACTGTTCCTCTGTCTGGAGATACAACTCACCACTATAACTGTTCCCCTGTCTGGAGATACAACTCACCACTATAACTGTTCCTCTGTCTGGAGATACAACTCACCACTATAACTGTTCCTCTGTCTGGAGATACAACTCACCACTATAACTGTTCCCCTGTCTGGAGATACAACTCACCACTATAACTGTGCCTCTGTCTGGAGATACAACTCACCACTATAACTGTTCCTCTGTCTGGAGATACAACTCACCACTATAACTGTTCCTCTATCTGGAGATACAACTCACCACTATAACTGTTCCTCTCTCTAGAGATAGAACTCACCATTATAAATGTTCCTCTGCCTGGAGATACAACTCATCACTATAACTGTTTCTCTGTCTGGAGATACAACTCACCACTATAACTGTTCCTCTGTCTGGAGATACAACTCACCACTATAACTGTTCCTCTGTCTGGAGATACAACTCACCACTATAACTGTTCCTCTGGAGATACAACTCACTACTATAACCATTCTTCTGTCTGGACATACAACTCACCACTATATCTGTTACTCTGTCTGGAGATACAACTCACCACTATAACTGTTCCTCTGTCTGGAGATACAACTCACCACTATAACTGGTCCTCTATCTGGAGATATAACTCACCACTATAACTGTTCCTCTGTCTGGAGATACAACTCACCACTATAACTGTTCCTCTGTCTGGAGATACAACTCACCACTATAACTGTTCCTCTGGAGATACAACCCACCACTATAACTGTTCCTCTGTCTGGAGATACAACTCACCACTATAACTGTTCCTCTGTCTGGAGATACAACTCACCACTATAACTGTTCCTCTGTCTGGAGATACATCTCACCACTATCACTGTTCCTCTGGAGATACAACTCACCACTATAACTGTTCCTCTGGAGATACAACCCACCACTATAACTGTTCCTCTGTCTGGAGATACAACTCACCACTATAACTGTTCCTCTGTCTGGAGATACAACTCACCACTATAACTGTTCCTCTGTCTGGAGACACAACTCACCACTATAACTGTTCCCTGTCTGGAGATACAACTCACCACTATAACTGTGCCTCTGTCTGGAGATACAACTCACCACTATCACTGTTCCTCTGGAGATACAACTCACCACTATAACTGTTCCTCTGTCTGGAGATACAACTCACCACTATAACTGTTCCTCTGTCTGGAGATACAACTCACCACTATAACTGTTCCTCTGTCTGGAGATACAACTCACCACTATAACTGTTCCCCTGTCTGGAGATACAACTCACCACTATAACTGTTCCTCTGGAGATACAACTCACCACTATAACTGTTCCTTTGGAGATACAACTCACCACTATACCTGTTCCTCTGTCTGGAGATACAACTCACCACTATAACTGTTCCTCTGTCTGGAGATACAACTCACCACTATAACTGTTCCTCTGGAGATACAACTCACCACTATAACTGTTCCTTTGGAGATACAACTCACCACTATACCTGTTCCTCTGTCTGGCGATACAACTCACCACTATAACTGTTCCTCTGTCTGGAGATACAACTCACCACTATAACTGTTCCTCTGTCTGGAGATACAACTCACCACTATAACTGTTCCCCTGTCTGGAGATACAACTCACCACTATAACTGTTCCTCTGTCTGGAGATACAACTCACCACTATAGCTGTTCCTCTGTCTGGAGATACAACTCACCACTATAACTGTTCCTCTGGAGATACAACTCACCTTTATGATTGTTCCTCTGCCTGGAGATACAACTCATCACTATAACTGTTTCTCTGTCTGGAGATACAACTCACCACTATAACTGTTCCTCTGTCTGGAGATACAACTCACCACTATAACTGTTCCTCTGTCTGGAGATACAACTCACCACTATAACTGTTCCTCTGTCTGGAGATACAACTCACCACTATAACTGGTCCTCTATCTGGAGATACAACTCACCACTATCACTGTTCCTCTGGAGATACAACCCACCACTATAACTGTTCCTCTGTCTGGAGATACAACTCACCACTATAACTGTTCCTCTGTCTGGAGATACAACTCACCACTATAACTGTTCCTCTGTCTGGAGATACAACTCACCACTATAACTGTTCCCTGTCTGGAGATACAACTCACCACTATAACTGTTCCTCTGTCTGGAGATACAACTCACCACTATAACTGTTCCTCTGTCTGGAGATACAACTCACCACTATAACTGTTCCCCTGTCTGGAGATACAACTCACCACTATAACTGTGCCTCTGTCTGGAGATACAACTCACCACTATAACTGTTCCTCTGTCTGGAGATACAACTCACCACTATAACTGTTCCTCTATCTGGAGATACAACTCACCACTATAACTGTTCCTCTCTCTAGAGATAGAACTCACCATTATAAATGTTCCTCTGCCTGGAGATACAACTCATCACTATAACTGTTTCTCTGTCTGGAGATACAACTCACCACTATAACTGTTCCTCTGTCTGGAGATACAACTCACCACTATAACTGTTCCTCTGTCTGGAGATACAACTCACCACTATAACTGTTCCTCTGGAGATACAACTCACTACTATAACCATTCTTCTGTCTGGACATACAACTCACCACTATATATGTTCCTCTGTCTGGAGATACAACTCACCACTATAACTGTCCCTCTGTCTGGAGATACAACTCAACACTACAACTGTTACTCTGTCTGGAGATACAACTCACCACTATAACTGTTCCTCTGTCTGGAGATACAACTCACCACTATAACTGGTCCTCTATCTGGAGATACAACTCACCACTATCACTGTTCCTCTGGAGATACAACCCACCACTATAACTGTTCCTCTGTCTGGAGATACAACTCACCACTATAACTGTTCCTCTGTCTGGAGATACAACTCACCACTATAACTGTTCCTCTGTCTGGAGATACATCTCACCACTATCACTGTTCCTCTGGAGATACAACTCACCACTATAACTGTTCCTCTGGAGATACAACCCACCACTATAACTGTTCCTCTGTCTGGAGATACAACTCACCACTATAACTGTTCCTCTGTCTGGAGATACAACTCACCACTATAACTGTTCCTCTGTCTGGAGACACAACTCACCACTATAACTGTTCCCCTGTCTGGAGATACAACTCACCACTATAACTGTGCCTCTGTCTGGAGATACAACTCACCACTATAACTGTTCCTCTGTCTGGAGATACAACTCACCACTATAACTGTTCCTCTGTCTAGAGATAGAACTCACCATTATAAATGTTCCTCTGCCTGGAGATACAACTCATCACTATAACTGTTTCTCTGTCTGGAGATACAACTCACCACTATAACTGTTCCTCTGTCTGGAGATACAACTCACCACTATCACTGTTCCTCTGGAGATACAACTCACCACTATAACTGTTCCTCTGTCTGGAGATACAACTCACCACTATAACTGGTCCTCTATCTGGAGATACAACTCACCACTATCACTGTTCCTCTGGAGATACAACCCACCACTATAACTGTTCCTCTGTCTGGAGATACAACTCACCACTATAACTGTTCCTCTGTCTGGAGATACAACTCACCACTATAACTGTTCCTCTGTCTGGAGATACAACTCACCACTATAACTGTTCCCCTGTCTGGAGATACAACTCACCACTATAACTGTTCCTCTGTCTGGAGATACAACTCACCACTATAACTGTTCCTCTGTCTGGAGATACAACTCACCACTATAACTGTTCCCCTGTCTGGAGATACAACTCACCACTATAACTGTGCCTCTGTCTGGAGATACAACTCACCACTATAACTGTTCCTCTGTCTGGAGATACAACTCACCACTATAACTGTTCCTCTATCTGGAGATACAACTCACCACTATAACTGTTCCTCTCTCTAGAGATAGAACTCACCATTATAAATGTTCCTCTGCCTGGAGATACAACTCATCACTATAACTGTTTCTCTGTCTGGAGATACAACTCACCACTATAACTGTTCCCTGTCTGGAGATACAACTCACCACTATAACTGTTCCTCTGTCTGGAGATACAACTCACCACTATAACTGTTCCTCTGGAGATACAACTCACTACTATAACCATTCTTCTGTCTGGACATACAACTCACCACTATATATGTTCCTCTGTCTGGAGATACAACTCACCACTATAACTGTCCCTCTGTCTGGAGATACAACTCAACACTACAACTGTTACTCTGTCTGGAGATACAACTCACCACTATAACTGTTCCTCTGTCTGGAGATACAACTCACCACTATAACTGGTCCTCTATCTGGAGATACAACTCACCACTATCACTGTTCCTCTGGAGATACAACCCACCACTATAACTGTTCCTCTGTCTGGAGATACAACTCACCACTATAACTGTTCCTCTGTCTGGAGATACAACTCACCACTATAACTGTTCCTCTGTCTGGAGATACAACTCACCACTATAACTGTTCCTCTATCTGGAGATACAACTCACCACTATCACTGTTCCTCTGGAGATACAACTCACCACTATAACTGTTCCTCTGGAGATACAACCCACCACTATAACTGTTCCTCTGTCTGGAGATACAACTCACCACTATAACTGTTCCTCTGTCTGGAGATACAACTCACCACTATAACTGTTCCTCTGTCTGGAGACACAACTCACCACTATAACTGTTCCCTGTCTGGAGATACAACTCACCACTATAACTGTGCCTCTGTCTGGAGATACAACTCACCACTATAACTGTTCCTCTGTCTGGAGATACAACTCACCACTATAACTGTTCCTCTCTAGAGATAGAACTCACCATTATAAATGTTCCTCTGCCTGGAGATACAACTCATCACTATAACTGTTTCTCTGTCTGGAGATACAACTCACCACTATAACTGTCCTCTGTCTGGAGATACAACTCAACACTACAACTGTTACTCTGTCTGGAGATACAACTCACCACTATAACTGTTCCTCTGTCTGGAGATACAACTCACCACTATAACTGGTCCTCTATCTGGAGATACAACTCACCACTATCACTGTTCCTCTGGAGATACAACCCACCACTATAACTGTTCCTCTGTCTGGAGATACAACTCACCACTATAACTGTTCCTCTGTCTGGAGATACAACTCACCACTATAACTGTTCCTCTGTCTGGAGATACATCTCACCACTATCACTGTTCCTCTGGAGATACAACTCACCACTATAACTGTTCCTCTGGAGATACAACCCACCACTATAACTGTTCCTCTGTCTGGAGATACAACTCACCACTATAACTGTTCCTCTGTCTGGAGATACAACTCACCACTATAACTGTTCCTCTGTCTGGAGACACAACTCACCACTATAACTGTTCCCTGTCTGGAGATACAACTCACCACTATAACTGTGCCTCTGTCTGGAGATACAACTCACCACTATAACTGTTCCTCTGTCTGGAGATACAACTCACCACTATAACTGTTCCTCTCTCTAGAGATAGAACTCACCATTATAAATGTTCCTCTGCCTGGAGATACAACTCATCACTATAACTGTTTCTCTGTCTGGAGATACAACTCACCACTATAACTGTTCCTCTGTCTGGAGATACAACTCACCACTATCACTGTTCCTCTGGAGATACAACTCACCACTATAACTGTTCCTCTGTCTGGAGATACAACTCACCACTATAACTGGTCCTCTATCTGGAGATACAACTCACCACTATCACTGTTCCTCTGGAGATACAACTCACCACTATAACTGTTCCTCTGTCTGGAGATACAACTCACCACTATAACTGTTCCTCTGTCTGGAGATACAACTCACCACTATAACTGTTCCTCTGTCTGGAGATACAACTCACCACTATAACTGTTCCCCTGTCTGGAGATACAACTCACCACTATAACTGTTCCTCTGTCTGGAGATACAACTCACCACTATAACTGTTCCTCTGTCTGGAGATACAACTCACCACTATAACTGTTCCCCTGTCTGGAGATACAACTCACCACTATAACTGTGCCTCTGTCTGGAGATACAACTCACCACTATAACTGTTCCTCTGTCTGGAGATACAACTCACCACTATAACTGTTCCTCTATCTGGAGATACAACTCACCACTATAACTGTTCCTCTGTCTAGAGATAGAACTCACCATTATAAATGTTCCTCTGCCTGGAGATACAACTCATCACTATAACTGTTTCTCTGTCTGGAGATACAACTCACCACTATAACTGTTCCCTGTCTGGAGATACAACTCACCACTATAACTGTTCCTCTGTCTGGAGATACAACTCACCACTATAACTGTTCCTCTGGAGATACAACTCACTACTATAACCATTCTTCTGTCTGGACATACAACTCACCACTATATATGTTCCTCTGTCTGGAGATACAACTCACCACTATAACTGTCCCTCTGTCTGGAGATACAACTCAACACTACAACTGTTACTCTGTCTGGAGATACAACTCACCACTATAACTGTTCCTCTGTCTGGAGATACAACTCACCACTATAACTGGTCCTCTATCTGGAGATACAACTCACCACTATCACTGTTCCTCTGGAGATACAACCCACCACTATAACTGTTCCTC
The DNA here is from genome assembly GCF_018296145.1 of Oncorhynchus tshawytscha. Lineage (NCBI taxonomy): Eukaryota > Metazoa > Chordata > Actinopteri > Salmoniformes > Salmonidae > Oncorhynchus > Oncorhynchus tshawytscha. The sequence goes on from NC_056459.1 coordinate 13,922,602, forward strand.
TGTCTGGAGATACAACTCACCACTATAACTGTTCCTCTGTCTGGAGATACAACTCACCACTATAACTGTTCCCCTGTCTGGAGATTCAACTCACCACTATAACTGTTCCTCTGTCTGGAGATACAACTCACCACTATAACTGTTCCCCTGTCTGGAGATTCAACTCACCACTATAACTGTTCCTCTGTCTGGAGATACAACTCACCACTATAACTGTTCCTCTGTCTGGAGATATCTCACCACTATAACTGTTCTTCTGTCTGGAGATACAACTCACCACTATAACTGTTCCCCTGTGGGAGATTCACACTCACCACTATAACTGTTCCTCTGGAGATACAACCCACCACTATAACTGTTCCTCTGTCTGGAGATACAACTTACCACTATAACTGTTCCTCTGTCTAGAGATATAACTCACCACTATAACTGTTCTTCTGTCTGGAGATACAACTCACCACTATAACTGTTCCCCTGTGTGGAGATTCAACTCACCACTATAACTGTTCCTCTGTCTGGAGATACAACTCACCACTATAACTGTCCCTCTGTCTGGAGATACAACTCACCACTACAACTGTTCCTCTGTCTAGAGATACAACTCACCATTATAAATGTTCCTCTGTCTAGAGATACAACTCACCACTATAACTGTTCCCCTGTCTGGAGATACAACTCACCACTATAACTGTTCCTCTGGAGATACAACTCACCACTATAACTGTTCCTCTGTCTGGAGATACAACTCACCACTATAACTGTTCCCCTGTCTGGAGATACAACTCACCACTATAACTGTTCCTCTGTCTGGAGATACAACTCACCACTATAACTGTTCCTCTGTCTGGAGATACAACTCACCACTATAACTGTTCCCCTGTCTGGAGATACAACTCACCACTATAACTGTTCCTCTGTCTGGAGATACAACTCACCACTACAACTGTTCCTCTGGAGATACAACTCACTACTATAACCGTTCTTCTGTGTTGACATACAACTCACCACTATAACTGTTCCTCTGTCTGGAGATACAACTCACCACTATAACTGTCCCTCTGTCTGGAGATACCACTCAGCACTATAACTGTTATTCTGTCTGGAGATACAACTCACCACTATAGCTGTTCCTCTGTCTGGAGATACAACTCACCACTATAACTGTTCCTCTATCTGGAGATACAACTCACCACTATAACTGTTCCTCTCTCTAGAGATAGAACTCACCATTATAAATGTTCCTCTGCCTGGAGATACAACTCATCACTATAACTGTTTCTCTGTCTGGAGATACAACTCACCACTATAACTGTTCCCCTGTCTGGAGATACAACTCACCACTATAACTGTTCCTCTGTCTGGAGATACAACTCACCACTATAACTGTTCCTCTGTCTGGAGATACAACTCACCACTATAACTGTTCCTCTGGAGATACAACTCACTACTATAACCATTCTTCTGTCTGGACATACAACTCACCACTATATCTGTTCCTCTGTCTGGAGATACAACTCACCACTATAACTGTCCCTCTGTCTGGAGATACAACTCACCACTATAACTGTTCCCCTGTCTGGAGATACAACTCACCACTATAACTGTTCCTCTGTCTGGAGATACAACTCACCACTATAACTGTCCTCTATCTGGAGATACAACTCACCACTATAACTGTTCCTCTGGAGATACAACCCACCACTATAACTGTTCCTCTGTCTGGAGATACAACTCACCACTATAACTGTTCCTCTGTCTGGAGATACAACTCACCACTATAACTGTTCCTCTGTCTGGAGATACAACTCACCACTATAACTGTTCCCCTGTCTGGAGATTCAACTCACCACTATAACTGTTACTCTGTCTGGAGTTACAACTCACCACTATAACTGTTCCCCTGTCTGGAGATTCAACTCACCACTATAACTGTTCCTCTGTCTGGAGATACAACTCACCACTATAACTGTTCCTCTGTCTAGAGATATCTCACCACTATAACTGTTCTTCTGTCTGGAGATACAACTCACCACTATAACTGTTCCCCTGTGTGGAGATTCAACTCACCACTATAACTGTTCCTCTGTCTGGAGATACAACTCACCACTATAACTGTCCTCTGTCTGGAGATACAACTCACCACTATAACTGTTCCCCTGTCTAGAGATACAACTCACCATTATAAATGTTCCTCTGTCTGGAGATACAACTCACCACTATAACTGTTCCCCTGTCTGGAGATACAACTCACCACTATAACTGTTCCTCTGGAGATACAACTCACCACTATAACTGTCCCTCTGGAGATACAACTCACCACTACAACTGTTCCTCTGTCTAGAGATACAACTCACCATTATAAATGTTCCTCTGTCTAGAGATACAACTCACCACTATAACTGTTCCTCTGGAGATACAACTCACCACTATAACTGTTCCTCTGTCTGGAGATACAACTCACCACTATAACTGTTCCTCTATCTGGAGATACAACTCACCACTATAACTGTTCCTCTGGAGATACAACTCACCTTTATGAATGTTCCTCTGTCTGGAGATACAACTCATCACTATAACTGTTTCTCTGTCTGGAGATACAACTCACCACTATAACTGTTCCTCTGTCTGGAGATACAACTCACCACTATAACTGTTCCTCTGTCTGGAGATACAACTCACCACTATAACTGTTCCTCTGTCTGGAGATACAACTCACCACTATAACTGTTCCTCTGGAGATACAACTCACTACTATAACCATTCTTCTGTCTGGACATACAACTCACCACTATATCTGTTCCTCTGTCTGGAGATACAACTCACCACTATAACTGTCCCTCTGTCTGGAGATACAACTCAACACTACAACTGTTCCTCTGTCTGGAGATACAACTCACCACGATCACTGTTCCTCTGTCTGGAGATACAACTCACCACTATAACTGTTCCCCTATCTGGAGATACAACTCACCACTATAACTGTTCCTCTGGAGATACAACCCACCACTATAACTGTTCCTCTGTCTGGAGATACAACTCAACACTATAACTCTTCCTCTGTCTGGAGATACAACTCACAACTATAACTGTTCCTCTGTCTAGAGATACAACTCACCATTATAAATGTTCCTCTGTCTGGAGATACAACTCATCACTATAACTGTTTCTCTGTCTGGAGATACAACTCACCACTATAACTGTTCCTCTGTCTGGAGATACAACTCACCACTATAACTGTTCCCTGTCTGGAGATACAACTCACCACTATAACTGTTCCTTTGGAGATACAACTCACCACTATAACTGTTCCTCTGTCTGGAGATACAACTCAACACTATAACTCTTCCTCTGTCTGGAGATACAACTCAGCACTATAACTGTTCCTCTGTCTGGAGATACAACTCACCACTATAACTGTTCCTCTGTCTGGAGATACAACTCACCACTATAACTGTTCCTCTATCTGGAGATACAACTCACCACTATAACTGTTCCTCTGTCTAGAGATAGAACTCACCATTATAAATGTTCCTCTGCCTGGAGATACAACTCATCACTATAACTGTTCCTCTGTCTGGAGATACAACTCACCACTATAACTGTTCCTCTGTCTGGAGATACAACTCACCACTATAACTGTTCCTCTGTCTGGAGATACAACTCACCACTATAACTGTTCCTCTGTCTGGAGATACAACTCACCACTATAACTGTTCCTCTGGAGATACAACTCACTACTATAACCATTCTTCTGTCTGGACATACAACTCACCACTATATCTGTTCCTCTGTCTGGAGATACAACTCACCACTATAACTGTCCCTCTGTCTGGAGATACAACTCACCACTATAACTGTTCCTCTGTCTGGAGATACAACTCACCACTATAACTGGTCCTCTATCTGGAGATATAACTCACCACTATAACTGTTCCTCTGTCTGGAGATACAACTCACCACTATAACTGTTCCTCTGTCTGGAGATACAACTCACCACTATAACTGTTCCTCTGTCTGGAGATACAACTCACCACTATAACTGTTCCTCTGTCTGGAGATACAACTCACCACTATAACTGTTCCCTCTGTCTGGAGATTCAACTCACCACTATAACTGTTACTCTGTCTGGAGTTACAACTCACCACTATAACTGTTCCCCTGTCTGGAGATTCAACTCACCACTATAACTGTTCCTCTGTCTGGAGATACAACTCACCACTATAACTGTTCCTCTGTCTAGAGATATCTCACCACTATAACTGTTCTTCTGTCTGGAGATACAACTCACCACTATAACTGTTCCCCTGTCTGGAGATTCAACTCACCACTATAACTGTTCCTCTGTCTGGAGATACAACTCACCACTATAACTGTTCCTCTGTCTGGAGATACAACTCACCACTATAACTGTTCCCCTGTCTGGAGATACAACTCACCATTATAAATGTTCCTCTGTCTGGAGATACAACTCACCACTATAACTGTTCCCCTGTCTGGAGATACAACTCACCACTATAACTGTTCCTCTGGAGATACAACTCACCACTATAACTGTTCCTCTGGAGATACAACTCACCATTATAAATGTTCCTCTGTCTGGAGATACAACTCACCACTATAACTGTTTCTCTGTCTGGAGATACAACTCACCACTATAACTGTTCCTCTGGAGATACAACTCACCACTATAACTGTTCCTCTGTCTGGAGATACAACTCACCACTATAACTGTTCCTCTATCTGGAGATACAACTCACCACTATAACTGTTCCTCTGTCTGGAGATACAACTCACCACTATAACTGTTCCTCTGTCTGGAGATACAACTCACCACTATAACTGTTCCTCTGTCTGGAGAAACAACTCATCACTATAACTGTTCCTCTGTCTGGAGATACAACTCACCACTATAACTGTTCCTCTGTCTGGAGATACAACTCACCACTATAACTGTTCCCTGTCTGGAGATACAACTCACCACTATAACTGTTCCTCTGTCTGGAGATACAACTCACCACTATAACTGTTCCTCTGGAGATACAACTCACTACTATAACCGTTCTTCTGTCTGGACATACAACTCACCACTATATCTGTTCCTCTGTCTGGAGATACAACTCACCACTATAACTGTCCCTCTGTCTGGAGATACAACTCAACACTACAACTGTTCCTCTGTCTGGAGATACAACTCACCACTATAACTGTTCCTCTGTCTGGAGATACAACTCACCACTATAACTGTTCCTCTATCTGGAGATACAACTCACCACTATAACTGTTCCTCTGGAGATACAACCCACCACTATAACTGTTCCTCTGTCTGGAGATACAACTCAACACTATAACTCTTCCTCTGTCTGGAGATACAACTCACAACTATAACTGTTCCTCTGTCTGGAGATACAACTCACCATTATAAATGTTCCTCTGTCTGGAGATACAACTCATCACTATAACTGTTTCTCTGTCTGGAGATACAACTCACCACTATAACTGTTCCTCTGTCTGGAGATACAACTCACCACTATAACTGTTCCCCTGTCTGGAGATACAACTCACCACTATAACTGTTCCTCTGTCTGGAGATACAACTCACCACTATAACTGTTCTTCTGGAGATACAACTCACTACTATAACTTCTTCTGTCTGGACATACAACTCACCACTATATCTGTTCCTCTGTCTGGAGATACAACTCACCACTATAACTGTTCCTCTGTCTGGAGATACAACTCACCACTATAACTGTTCCTCTGGAGATACAACTCACTACTATAACTGTTCTTCTGTCTGGACATACAACTCACCACTATAACTGTTCCTCTGTCTGGAGATACAACTCACCACTATAACTGTTCCTCTGTCTGGAGATACAACTCACCACTATAACTGTTCCTCTGTCTGGAGATACAACTCACCACTATAACTGTTCCTCTGTCTGGAGATACAACTCACCACTATAACTGTTCCTCTATCTGGAGATACAACTCACCACTATAACTGTTCCTCTGGAGATACAACTCACCACTATAACTGTTCCTCTGTCTGGAGATACAACTCACACTATAACTCTTCCTCTGTCTGGAGATACAACTCACAACTATAACTGTTCCTCTGGAGATACAACTCACCTTTATAAATGTTCCTCTGTCTGGAGATACAACTCATCACTATAACTGTTTCTCTGTCTGGAGATACAACTCACCACTATAACTGTTCCTCTGTCTGGAGATACAACTCACCACTATAACTGTTCCCCTGTCTGGAGATACAACTCACCACTATAACTGTTCCTCTGTCTGGAGATACAACTCACCACTATAACTGTTCCTCTGTCTGGAGATACAACTCACCACTATAACTGTTCCCCTGTCTGGAGATACAACTCACCACTATAACTGTTCCTCTGGAGATACAACTCACCACTATAACTGTTCCTCTGTCTGGAGATACAACTCACCACTATAACTGTTCCTCTGGAGATACAACTCACCACTATAACTGTTCTGTCTGGAGATACAACTCACCACTATAACTGTTCCTCTGTCTGGAGATACAACTCACCACTATAACTGTTCCTCTGGAGATACAACTCACCACTATAACTGTTTCCTCTGTCTGGAGATACAACTCACCACTATAACTGTTCCTCTGTCTGGAGATACAACTCACCACTATAACTGTTCCTCTGTCTGGAGATACAACTCACCACTATAACTGTTCCTCTGTCTGGAGATACAACTCACCACTATAACTGTTCCTCTGTCTGGAGATACAACTCAGCACTATAACTGTTCTCCTGTCTGGAGATACAACTCACCACTATAACTGTTCCTCTGTCTGGAGATACAACTCACCACTATAACTGTTCCTCTGTCTGGAGATACAACTCACCACTATAACTGTTCCTCTGTCTGGAGATACAACTCACCACTATAACTGTTCCTCTGTCTGGAGATACAACTCACCACTATAACTGTTCCTCTGTCTGGAGATACAACTCACCACTATAACTGTTCCTCTGGAGATACAACTCACCACTATAACTGTTCCTCTGGAGATACAACTCACCACTATAAATGTTCCTCTGTCTGGAGATACAACTCACCACTATAACTGTTTCTCTGTCTGGAGATACAACTCACCACTATAACTGTTCCTCTGGAGATACAACTCACCACTATAACTGTTCCTCTGTCTGGAGATACAACTCACCACTATAACTGTTCCTATCTGGAGATACAACTCACCACTATAACTGTTCCTCTGGAGATACAACTCACCATTATAAATGTTCCTCTGTCTGGAGAAACAACTCACACTATAACTGTTTCTCTGTCTGGAGATACAACTCACCACTATAACTGTTCCTCTGTCTGGAGATACAACTCACCACTATAACTGTTCCCTGTCTGGAGATACAACTCACCACTATAACTGTTCCTCTGTCTGGAGATACAACTCACCACTATAACTGTTCCTCTGGAGATACAACTCACTACTATAACTGTTCTTCTGTCTGGACATACAACTCACCACTATATCTGTTCCTCTGTCTGGAGATACAACTCACCACTATAACTGTCCTCTGTCTGGAGATACAACTCAACACTACAACTGTTCCTCTGTCTGGAGATACAACTCACCACTATAACTGTTCCTCTGTCTGGAGATACAACTCACCACTATAACTGTTCCTCTATCTGGAGATACAACTCACCACTATAACTGTTCCTCTGGAGATACAACCCACCACTATAACTGTTCCTCTGTCTGGAGATACAACTCAACACTATAACTCTTCCTCTGTCTGGAGATACAACTCACAACTATAACTGTTCCTCTGTCTAGAGATACAACTCACCATTATAAATGTTCCTCTGTCTGGAGATACAACTCATCACTATAACTGTTTCTCTGTCTGGAGATACAACTCACCACTATAACTGTTCCTCTGTCTGGAGATACAACTCACCACTATAACTGTTCCCCTGTCTGGAGATACAACTCACCACTATAACTGTTCCTCTGTCTGGAGATACAACTCACCACTATAACTGTTCTTCTGGAGATACAACTCACTACTATAACCGTTCTTCTGTCTGGACATACAACTCACCACTATATCTGTTCCTCTGTCTGGAGATACAACTCACCACTATAACTGTCCCTCTGTCTGGAGATACAACTCAACACTACAACTGTTCCTCTGTCTGGAGATACAACTCACCACTATAACTGTTCCTCTGTCTGGAGATACAACTCACCACTATAACTGTTCCTCTATCTGGAGATACAACTCACCACTATAACTGTTCCTCTGGAGATACAACCCACCACTATAACTGTTCCTCTGTCTGGAGATACAACTCAACACTATAACTCTTCCTCTGTCTGGAGATACAACTCACAACTATAACTGTTCCTCTGTCTAGAGATACAACTCACCATTATAAATGTTCCTCTGTCTGGAGATACAACTCATCACTATAACTGTTTCTCTGTCTGGAGATACAACTCACCACTATAACTGTTCATCTGTCTGGAGATACAACTCACCACTATAACTGTTCCCTGTCTGGAGATACAACTCACCACTATAACTGTTCCTCTGGAGATACAACTCACCACTATAACTGTTCCTCTGTCTGGAGATACAACTCACTACTATAACTGTTCCTCTGGAGATACAACTCACCACTATAACTGTTCCTTTGGATGTACAACTCACCACTATAACTGTTCCTCTGTCTGGCGATACAACTCACCACTATAACTGTTCCTCTGTCTGGAGATACAACTCACCACTATCACTGTTCCTCTGGAGATACAACTCACCACTATAACTGTTCCTCTGTCTGGAGATAAAACTCACCACTATAACTGTTCCTCTGGAGATACAACTCACCACTATAACTGTTCCTTTGGACATACAACTCACCACTATAACTGTTCCTCTGTCTGGAGATACAACTCACCACTATAACTGTTCCTCTGGAGATACAACTCACCACTATAACTTTTCCTCTGTCTGGAGATACAACTCACCACTACAACTGTTCCTCTGGAGATACAACTCACCACTATAACTGTTCCTCTGTCTGGAGATACAACTCACCACTATAACTGTTCCTCTGTCTGGAGATACAACTCACCACTATAACTGTTCCTCTGTCTGGAGATACAACTCAGCACTATAACTGTTCTCCTGTCTGGAGATACAACTCACCACTATAACTGTTCCTCTGTCTGGAGATACAACTCACCACTATAACTGTTCCTCTGTCTGGAGATACAACTCACCACTATAACTGTTCCTCTGTCTGGAGATACAACTCACCACTATAACTGTTCCTCTGTCTGGAGATACAACTCACCACTATAACTGTTCCTCTGTCTGGAGATACAACTCACCACTATAACTGTTCCTCTGGAGATACAACTCACTACTATAACCATTCTTCTGTCTGGACATACAACTCACCACTATATCTGTTCCTCTGTCTGGAGATACAACTCACCACTATAACTGTCCCTCTGTCTGGAGATACAACTCAACACTATAACTGTTCCTCTGTCTGAGATACAACTCACCACTATAACTGTTCCTCTGGAGATACAACTCACCACTATAACTGTTCCTCTGGAGGTACAACTCACCACTATAACTGTTCCTCTGTCTGGAGATACAACTCACCACTATAACTGTTCCTCTGTCTGGAGATACAACTCACCACTATAACTGTTCCTCTGTCTGGAGATACAACTCACCACTATAACTGTTCCTCTGTCTGGAGATACAACTCACCACTATAACTGTTCCCTGTCTGGAGATACAACTCACCACTATAACTGTTCCTCTGTCTGGAGATACAACTCACCACTATAACTGTTCCTCTGTCTGGAGATACAACTCACCACTATAACTGTTCCCTGTCTGGAGATACAACTCACCATTATAAATGTTCCTCTGTCTGGAGATACAACTCACCACTATAACTGTTCCCCTGTCTGGAGATACAACTCACCACTATAACTGTTCCTCTGGAGATACAACTCACCACTATAACTGTTCCTCTGGAGATACAACTCACCATTATAAATGTTCCTCTGTCTGGAGATACAACTCACCACTATAACTGTTTCTCTGTCTGGAGATACAACTCACCACTATAACTGTTCCTCTGTCTGGAGATACAACTCACCACTATAACTGTTGGATAACTGTTCCTCTATCTGGAGATACAACTCACCACTATAACTGTTCCTCTGGAGATACAACTCACCACTATAACTGTTCCTCTGTCTGGAGATACAACTCACCACTATAACTGTTCCTCTATCTGGAGATACAACTCACCACTATAACTGTTCCTCTGGAGATACAACTCACCACTATAACTGTTCCTCTGTCTGGAGATACAACTCAACACTATAACTCTTCCTCTGTCTGGAGATACAACTCACCACTATAACTGTTCCTCTGTCTGGAGATACAACTCACCATTATAAATGTTCCTCTGTCTGGAGATACAACTCATCACTATAACTGTTTCTCTGTCTGGAGATACAACTCACCACTATAACTGTTCCTCTGTCTGGAGATACAACTCACCACTATAACTGTTCCCCTGTCTGGAGATACAACTCACCACTATAGCTGTGCCTCTGTCTGGAGATACAACTCACCACTATAACTGTTCCTCTGGAGATACAACTCACTACTATAACCATTCTTCTGTCTGGACATACAACTCACCACTATATCTGTTCCTCTGTCTGGAGATACAACTCACCACTATAACTGTCCCTCTGTCTGGAGATACAACTCACCACTATAACTGTTCCTCTGTCTGGAGATACAACTCACCACTATAACTGTTCCTCTGTCTGGAGATACAACTCACCACTATAACTGTTCCTCTGTCTGGAGATACAACTCACCACTATAACTGTTCCTCTGGAGATACAACTCACTACTATAACCATTCTTCTGTCTGGACATACAACTCACCACTATATCTGTTCCTCTGTCTGGAGATACAACTCACCACTATAACTGTTCCTCTGTCTGGAGATACAACTCAACACTATAACTGTTCCTCTGTCTGGAGATACAACTCACCACTATAACTGTTCCTCTGTCTGGAGATACAACTCACCACTATAACTGTTCCTCTATCTGGAGATACAACTCACCACTATAACTGTTCCTCTGGAGATACAACTCACCACTATAACTGTTCCTCTGTCTGGAGATACAACTCAACACTATAACTGTTCCTCTGTCTGGAGATACAACTCACACTATAACTGTTCCTCTGTCTAGAGATACAACTCACCATTATAAATGTTCCTCTGTCTGGAGATACAACTCATCACTATAACTGTTTCTCTGTCTGGAGATACAACTCACCACTATAACTGTTCATCTGTCTGGAGATACAACTCACCACTATAACTGTTCCCCTGTCTGGAGATACAACTCACCACTATAACTGTTCCTCTGTCTGGAGATACAACTCACCACTATAACTGTTCCTCTGTCTGGAGATACAACTCACCACTATAACTGTTCCCCTGTGTGGAGATTCAACTCACCACTATAACTGTTCCTCTGTCTGGAGATACAACTCACCACTATAACTGTTCCTCTGTCTGGAGATACAACTCACCACTATAACTGTTCCTCTGTCTGGAGATACAACTCACCATTATAAATGTTCCTCTGTCTGGAGATACAACTCACCACTATAACTGTTCCCCTGTCTGGAGATACAACTCACCACTATAACTGTTCCTCTGGAGATACAACTCACCACTATAACTGTTCCTCTGGAGATACAACTCACCATATAAATGTTCCTCTGTCTGGAGATACAACTCACCACTATAACTGTTTCTCTGACTGGAGATACAACTCACCACTATAACTGTCCTCTGTCTGGAGATACAACTCAACACTATAACTGTTCCTCTGTCTGGAGATACAACTCACCACTATAACTGTTCCTCTGTCTGGAGATACAACTCACCACTATAACTGTTCCTCTGTCTGGAGATACAACTCACCACTATAACTGTTCCTCTGGAGATACAACCCACCACTATAACTGTTCCTCTGTCTGGAGATACAACTCAACACTATAACTCTTCCTCTGTCTGGAGATACAACTCACAACTATAACTGTTCCTCTGTCTAGAGATACAACTCACCATTATAAATGTTCCTCTGTCTGGAGATACAACTCATCACTATAACTGTTTCTCTGTCTGGAGATACAACTCACCACTATAACTGTTCCTCTGTCTGGAGATACAACTCACCACTATAACTGTTCCCCTGTCTGGAGATACAACTCACCACTATAACTGTTCCTCTGTCTGGAGATACAACTCACCACTATAACTGTTCTTCTGGAGATACAACTCACTACTATAACCGTTCTTCTGTCTGGACATACAACTCACCACTATATCTGTTCCTCTGTCTGGAGATACAACTCACCACTATAACTGTCCCTCTGTCTGGAGATACAACTCAACACTACAACTGTTCCTCTGTCTGGAGATACAACTCACCACTATAACTGTTCCTCTGTCTGGAGATACAACTCACCACTATAACTGTTCCTCTATCTGGAGATACAACTCACCACTATAACTGTTCCTCTGGAGATACAACTCACCACTATAACTGTTCCTCTGTCTGGAGATACAACTCAACACTATAACTCTTCCTCTGTCTGGAGATACAACTCACAACTATAACTGTTCCTCTGTCTAGAGATACAACTCACCATTATAAATGTTCCTCTGTCTGGAGATACAACTCACCACTATAACTGTTCTCCTGTCTGGAGATACAACTCACCACTATAACTGTTCCTCTGTCTGGAGATACAACTCACCACTATAACTGTTCCCCTGTCTGGAGATACAACTCACCACTATAACTGTTCCTCTGGAGATACAACTCACCACTATAACTGTTCCTCTGTCTGGAGATACAACTCACTACTATAACTGTTCCTCTGGAGATACAACTCACCACTATAACTGTTCCTTTGGATGTACAACTCACCACTATAACTGTTCCTCTGTCTGGCGATACAACTCACCACTATAACTGTTCCTCTGTCTGGAGATACAACTCACCACTATCACTGTGCCTCTGGAGATACAACTCACCACTATAACTGTTCCTCTGTCTGGAGATACAACTCACCACTATAACTGTTCCTCTGGAGATACAACTCACCACTATAACTGTTCCTTTGGAGATACAACTCACCACTATAACTGTTCCTCTGTCTGGAGATACAACTCACCACTATAACTGTTCCTCTGGAGATACAACTCACCACTATAACTTTTCCTCTGTCTGGAGATACAACTCACCACTACAACTGTTCCTCTGGAGATACAACTCACCACTATAACTGTTCCTCTGTCTGGAGATACAACTCACCACTATAACTGTTCCTCTGTCTGGAGATACAACTCACCACTATAACTGTTCCTCTGTCTGGAGATACAACTCAGCACTATAACTGTTCTCTGTCTGGAGATACAACTCACCACTATAACTGTTCCTCTGTCTGGAGATACAACTCACCACTATAACTGTTCCTCTGTCTGGAGATACAACTCACCACTATAACTGTTCCTCTGTCTGGAGATACAACTCACCACTATAACTGTTCCTCTGTCTGGAGATACAACTCACCACTATAACTGTTCCTCTGTCTGGAGATACAACTCACCACTATAACTGTTCCTCTGGAGATACAACTCACCACTACAACTGTTCCTCTGTCTAGAGATACAACTCACCATTATAAATGTTCCTCTGTCTAGAGATACAACTCACCACTATAACTGTTCCCCTGTCTGGAGATACAACTCACCACTATAACTGTTCCTCTGGAGATACAACTCACCACTATAACTGTTCCTCTGTCTGGAGATACAACTCACCACTATAACTGTTCCTCTATCTGGAGATACAACTCACCACTATAACTGTTCCTCTGGAGATACAACTCACCTTTATGAATGTTCCTCTGTCTGGAGATACAACTCATCACTATAACTGTTTCTCTGTCTGGAGATACAACTCACCACTATAACTGTTCCTCTGTCTGGAGATACAACTCACCACTATAACTGTTCCCCTGTCTGGAGATACAACTCACCACTATAACTGTTCCTCTGTCTGGAGATACAACTCACCACTATAACTGTTCCTCTGGAGATACAACCCACCACTATAACTGTTCCTCTGTCTGGAGATACAACTCACACTATAACTCTTCCTCTGTCTGGAGATACAACTCACAACTATAACTGTTCCTCTGTCTAGAGATACAACTCACCATTATAAATGTTCCTCTGTCTGGAGATACAACTCATCACTATAACTGTTTCTCTGTCTGGAGATACAACTCACCACTATAACTGTTCCTCTGTCTGGAGATACAACTCACCACTATAACTGTTCCCCTGTCTGGAGATACAACTCACCACTATAACTGTTCCTCTGTCTGGAGATACAACTCACCACTATAACTGTTCTTCTGGAGATACAACTCACTACTATAACTGTTCTTCTGTCTGGACATACAACTCACCACTATATCTGTTCCTCTGTCTGGAGATACAACTCACCACTATAACTGTCCTCTGTCTGGAGATACAACTCAACACTACAACTGTTCCTCTGTCTGGAGATACAACTCACCACTATAACTGTTCCTCTGTCTGGAGATACAACTCACCACTATAACTGTTCCTCTATCTGGAGATACAACTCACCACTATAACTGTTCCTCTGGAGATACAACTCACCACTATAACTGTTCCTCTGTCTGGAGATACAACTCACCACTATAACTGTTCCTCTGTCTGGAGATACAACTCACCACTATAACTGTTCCTCTGTCTGGAGATACAACTCACCACTATAACTGTTCCCCTGTCTGGAGATACAACTCACCACTATAACTGTTCCTCTGTCTGGAGATACAACTCACCACTATAACTGTTCCCCTGTCTGGAGATACAACTCACCACTATAACTGTTCCTCTATCTGGAGATACAACTCACCACTATAACTGTTCCTCTGGAGATACAACTCACCTTTATAAATGTTCCTCTGTCTGGAGATACAACTCATCACTATAACTGTTTCTCTGTCTGGAGATACAACTCACCACTATAACTGTTCCTCTGTCTGGAGATACAACTCACCACTATAACTGTTCCCCTGTCTGGAGATACAACTCACCACTATAACTGTTCCTCTGTCTGGAGATACAACTCACCACTATAACTGTTCCTCTGGAGATACAACTCACCACTATAACTGTTCCTCTGTCTGGAGATACAACTCAACACTATAACTCTTCCTCTGTCTGGAGATACAACTCACAACTATAACTGTTCCTCTGTCTAGAGATACAACTCACCATTATAAATGTTCCTCTGTCTGGAGATACAACTCACACTATAACTGTTTCTCTGTCTGGAGATACAACTCACCACTATAACTGTTCCTCTGTCTGGAGATACAACTCACCACTATAACTGTTCCCTGTCTGGAGATACAACTCACCACTATAACTGTTCCTCTGTCTGGAGATACAACTCACCACTATAACTGTTCTTCTGGAGATACAACTCACTACTATAACCATTCTTCTGTCTGGACATACAACTCACCACTATATCTGTTCCTCTGTCTGGAGATACAACTCACCACTATAACTGTCCCTCTGTCTGGAGATACAACTCAACACTACAACTGTTCCTCTGTCTGGAGATACAACTCACCACTATAACTGTTCCTCTGTCTGGAGATACAACCCACCACTATAACTGGTCCTCTATCTGGAGATATAACTCACCACTATAACTGTTCCTCTGTCTGGAGATACAACTCAACACTATAACTCTTCCTCTGTCTGGAGATACAACTCACAACTATAACTGTTCCTCTGTCTGGAGATACAACTCACCATTATAAATGTTCCTCTGTCTGGAGATACAACTCATCACTATAACTGTTTCTCTGTCTGGAGATACAACTCACCACTATAACTGTTCATCTGTCTGGAGATACAACTCACCACTATAACTGTTCCCTGTCTGGAGATACAACTCACCACTATAACTGTTCCTCTGGAGATACAACTCACCACTATAACTGTTCCTCTGTCTGGAGATACAACTCACCACTATAACTGTTCCTCTGGAGATACAACTCACCACTATAACTGTTCCTTTGGAGATACAACTCACCACTATAACTGTTCCTCTGTCTGGCGATACAACTCACCACGATAACTGTTCCTCTGTCTGGAGATACAACTCACCACTATCACTGTGCCTCTGGAGATACAACTCACCACTATAACTGTTCCTCTGTCTGGAGATACAACTCACCACTATAACTGTTCCTCTGGAGATACAACTCACCACTATAACTGTTCCTTTGGAGATACAACTCACCACTATAACTGTTCCTCTGTCTGGAGATACAACTCACCACTATAACTGTTCCTCTGGAGATACAACTCACCACTATAACTGTTCCTCTGTCTGGAGATACAACTCACCACTACAACTGTTCCTCTGGAGATACAACTCACCACTATAACTGTTCCTCTGTCTGGAGATACAACTCACCACTATAACTGTTCCTCTGTCTGGAGATACAACTCACCACTATAACTGTTCCTCTGTCTGGAGATACAACTCAGCACTATAACTGTTCTCCTGTCTGGAGATACAACTCACCACTATAACTGTTCCTCTGTCTGGAGATACAACTCACCACTATAACTGTTCCTCTGTCTGGAGATACAACTCACCACTATAACTGTTCCTCTGTCTGGAGATACAACTCACCACTATAACTGTTCCTCTGTCTGGAGATACAACTCAGCACTATAACTGTTCTCTCTGTCTGGAGATACAACTCACCACTATAACTGTTCCTCTGGAGATACAACTCACTACTATAACTTCTTCTGTCTGGAGATACAACTCACCACTATATCTGTTCCTCTGTCTGGAGATACAACTCACCACTATAACTGTCCTCTGTCTGGAGATACAACTCAACACTACAACTGTTCCTCTGTCTGGAGATACAACTCACCACTATAACTGTTCCTCTGTCTGGAGATACAACTCACCACTATCACTGTTCCTCTGGAGATACAACTCACCACTATAACTGTTCCTCTGGAGATACAACCCACCACTATAACTGTTCCTCTGTCTGGAGATACAACTTACCACTATAACTGTTCCTCTGTCTAGAGATATAACTCACCACTATAACTGTTCTTCTGTCTGGAGATACAACTCACCACTATAACTGTTCCCCTGTGTGGAGATTCAACTCACCACTATAACTGTTCCTCTGTCTGGAGATACAACTCACCACTATAACTGTCCCTCAATCTGGAGATACAACTCACCACTACAACTGTTCCTCTGTCTAGAGATACAACTCACCATTATAAATGTTCCTCTGTCTAGAGATACAACTCACCACTATAACTGTTCCTCTGGAGATACAACTCACCACTATAACTGTTCCTCTGTCTGGAGATACAACTCACCACTATAACTGTTCCTCTGTCTGGAGATACAACTCACCACTATAACTGTCCCTCTGTCTGGAGATACAACTCACCACTATAACTGTTCCCTGTCTGGAGATACAACTCACCATTATAAATGTTCCTCTGTCTGGAGATACAACTCACCACTATAACTGTTCCTCTGTCTGGAGATACAACTCACCACTATAGCTGTTCCTCTGTCTGGACATACAACTCACCACTATAACTGTTCCCCTGTCTGGAGATACAACTCACCACTACAGCTGTTCCTCTGGAGATACAACTCACCACTATAACTGTTCCTCTGTCTGGAGATACAACTCACCACTATAACTGTTCTTCTGTCTGGAGATACAACTCACCACTATAACTGTTCCTCTGTCTGGAGATACAACTCACCACTATAACTGTTCTTCTGTCTGGAGATACAACTCATCACTATAACTGTTTCTCTGTCTGGAGATACAACTCACCACTATAACTGTCCCTCTGTCTGGAGATACAACTCACCACTACAACCCCTCCCACCCATACGCTCAGCCCAGTCTAAGATCTTCTTTGCACTGGCACCCCAATGGTGGAACCAGCTTCCCCCTGAATCTAGGACAACAGAAACTGAGAAATGTTGGACTGTGGTGGACTGGAATAGGTGGTTGGGGGTGTAGGCTCACCTCTTTTTGTTTCTCTTATCTACACTGCTCAATAAAATAAAAGGAACACTTAAACAACACAATGTAACTCCAAGTCAGTCCCACTTCTGTGAAATCAGACTGTCCACTTAGGAAGCAACACTGATTGACAATAAATGTCACATGCTGTTGTGCAAATGGAATAGACAACAGGTGGAAATTATAGGCATTTAGCAAGACACCCCCAATAAAGGAGTGGTTCTGCAGGTGGGGACCACAGACCACTTCTCAGTTCCTATGCTTCCTGGCTGATGTTTTGGTCACTTTTGAATGCTGGCGGTGCTTTCACTCTAGTGGTAGCATGAGACGGAGTCTACAACCCACACAAGTGGCTCAGGTAGTGCAGCTCATCCAGGATGGCACATCAATGCGAGATGTGGCAAGAAGGTTTGCTGTGTCTGTCAGCATAGTGTCCAGAGCATGGAGGCGCTACCAGGAGACAGGCCAGTACATCAGGAGACGTGGTGGAGGCCGTAGGAGGGCAACAACCCCGCAGCAGGACCGCTACCTCCGCCTTTGTGCAAGGAGGAGCAGGAGGAGCACTGCCAGAGCCCTGCAAAATGACCTCCAGCAGGCCACAAATGTGCATGTGTCTGCTCAAACGGTCAGAAACAGACTCCATGACGGTGGTATGAGGGCCCGACGTCCACAGGTGGGGGTTGTGCTTACAGCCCAACACCGTGCAGGACGTTTGGCCTTTGCCAGAGAACACCAAGATTGGCAAATTCGCCACTGGCACCCTGTGCTCTTCACAGATGAAAGCAGGTTCACACTGAGCACATGTGACAGACGTGACAGAGTCTGGAGACGCCCTGGAGAACGTTCTGCTGCCTGCAACATCCTCCAGCATGACCGGTTTGACGGTGGGTCAGTCATGGTGTGGGGTGGCATTTCTTTGGGGGGCCGCACAGCCCTCCATGTGCTCGCCAGAGGTAGCCTGACTGCCATTAGGTACCGAGATGAGATCCTCAGTCCGCTTGTGAGACCATATGCTGGTGTGGTTGGCCCTGGGTTCCTCCTAATGCAAGACAATGCTAGACCTCATGTGGCTGGAGTGTGTCAGCAGTTCCTGCAAGAGGAAGGCATTGATGCTATGGACTGGCCCGCCCGTTCCCCAGACCAGAATCCAATTGAGTACATCTGGGACATCATGTCTTTAGTCCAGGTCTGGGAGGAGATCCCTCAGGAGACCATCCGCCACCTCATCAGGAGCATGCCCAGGCATTGTAGGGAGGTCATACAGGCACGTGGAGGCCACACACACTACTGAGCCTCATTTTGACTTGTTTTAAGGACATTACATCAAAGTTGGATCAGCCTGTAGTGTGGTTTTCCACTTTAATTTTGAGTGTGACTCCAAATCCAGACCTCCATGGGTTGATCAATTTGATTTCCATTGATCATATTTGTGTGAATTTGTTGTCAGCACATTCAACTATGTAAAGAAAAAAAGTATTTAATAAGAATATTTCATTCATTCAGATCTAGGATGTGTTATTTTAGTGTTCCCTTTGTTTTTTTGAGCAGTGTATTTTATTATTACCAAATCCTGTGTGATCAATATGATAATTTTCAGCATGCCTACGGGTACATGTGGTATAAACTAAGTGTGTAAATTGACATGGCTATTGCACCTGTAGGGGTTACAACGCAAAAGGACAAAGCAAATAAAAACATGGTAAAAAAATGAAATACGTCTTAACAGGCCCACAGGCTGCCAAATTAAATAATTGTCCAGCCCATCTGGTATTTGCCAGATTTGCCAGATGACCAATCCACCCCTGCAGCTACAGTATGTAAAACACCATGACATATTGTTCTGCAATACCTCCATAGTCATCCTTTGAGAAGACAATGGTTAGAATTTATAGGGAAATATCTTTTAGAGTGATCTGGGATCATGTGAAAATGGAATAGGCTAACTCTAAAATAAACTATTTCATTGCATTTGTTTATACCCTGACTGTACAAAACATCAAGAACACCTGCTCTTTCCATGACATAGACTGACCAGGTAAAAGCTATGATCCCTTATTGATGTCACTTGTTAAATCCACTTCAATCAGTGTAGATGAAGGGGAGGAGTCAGGTTAAAGAAGTATTTTTAAGCCTTCAGACAACTGAGACAGAGGGTGAATGGGCAAGACAAAATATTTAGGTGCCTTTGAACGGGGTATGGTAGTAGGTGCCAGGCGCACCGGTTTGTGTCAAGAACTGCAACGCTGCTACAGTTGGTTTTTCCACAATTGTGCCAGTTCTGGGGACAAACGGAGGAGGGGGTGCATCTCAATATTAGGAAGGTGTTCTTCATGTTTGGTGTACTCCGTGTATACAGTACCTTGATGTCTTTGCGCTTTGCTACAGGGTATCATCCCCATGCATTGTTAAGGGCTGCTAGCGTCTATGATGCTTTTACTCTACAGATGAAAGAAGAAATCAAAGGGTCTCGTCTGGTTAACAATATCTCTTAATAATCAACTGTCCTATGAAATAGGGTTGACTTTTTATGAAAAATAATAATGCATTGGTTTATGAGGAATTAAAAAGATGACTAGTGTGTTCAGAAAGCAAGGAGGGTACTGTACTGTACATATTCATAAATACTCACTGAGAGTAAATAGTCATCCTGAGTGTATATAGAGCAGACTGGTTGCAGTGTTCTAAGAAATTGCAAGAGATCTTTGCTTGTATCGTGTACATGATAAACAATCAAAGCTCAAAATAAAAATAAATACTTTCGAGCCAGTTCTGAGATGTATAAAGAAATAAGTCAACAAAAATATGTAAATAAACAGAATAGTGTGCCTCAGGAGGAAGATGATGTAAAGTATGGAGGCCCATTAGTCAGCCCATGGGTGTATCTAAAACAGCACCCTATTCCATATAGTGTACTACTTTTGA
The DNA here is from genome assembly GCF_018296145.1 of Oncorhynchus tshawytscha. Taxonomy (NCBI): domain Eukaryota; kingdom Metazoa; phylum Chordata; class Actinopteri; order Salmoniformes; family Salmonidae; genus Oncorhynchus; species Oncorhynchus tshawytscha. Next base: position 13,943,834 of record NC_056459.1, read on the forward strand.
CTGACCAGCTGAATCCAGGTGAAAGCTATGATCCCTTATTGATGTCTTGTTAAATCCACTTTAATCAGTGTAAATGAAGGGGAGGAGGCAGGTTAAATAAGTACTTCTATGTCTTTATATAATTGAGACATTGATTGTGTATGTGTGCCATTCAGAGGGTGAATGAGCAAGACAAAATATTTAAGTGCCTTTGAACGGGGTATGGTAGTAGGTACCAGGCCCACCGAATTTAGTCTGTCAAGAACGGCAATGCTGCTGGGTTTTTCACGCTCAACAGTTTCTATGTGTATCAAGAATGGAATTCACACGACTGTGGGAAGCATTGGAGTCATCCCTGTGGAATGCTTTCGACACCTTGTAGAGTCCATACCCCGACGAATTGAAGCTGTTTTGAGAGAAACTCAATATTAGGGTGTTCCTAATGTTTTGTACACTCAGTGTACTTTGTTTGCGCATTCACTGTGTAATTGGTATAAATCAATCTCTCAACAACGAAACACCACACCAACAGCCATGAAATACTGTCCTGTTTTTCATGGCCGTACATTTTTCACATCCCTTTACTTTTTCCACATTTTGTAGCGTTACAGACTGAATTTAAAATGGATTAAATTGAGATTTTGTGTCACTGATTTACACACAATACCCCATAAAGTCAAAGTGGAATTTTGTGTGTAGAACATTTGAGAAATGAATTATAAAAAATCAATGCTGAAATGTCTTGAGTCATTAAGTATTCAACACCTTTGTTATGGCATTCCTAAAGAAGTTCAGAACGACAAATGTCCTTAACAAGTTGCATAATAAGTTGCATGGACTCATTCCGTGTTCAATTATAGTGGTTAACATTGTTTTTGAATGACTGTACCCCACACATACAATTATCTGCAAGGTCCCTTAATCCAGTAATTAATTTTGATCAAAGATTCAACCACACAGACCCGGGAGGTTGTTCAATGCCTCACAAAGAAGAGCACCGATTGGGAGATGTGTAAAAATAAAAAAGCAAATGCTGAATATCCCTTTGAGCATGGTGTAGATATTAATTTGGCTTTGGATGCTGTATCAATACACCCAGTCACCACAAAGATACAGGCGTCCTTCTTAACTCAGTTGCCGGAGAGGAAGGAAATCTCTCATTGATTTCACTATGAGGCCAATGGTGATTTTAAATCAGTTACAGTTTAATGGTTGTGATACGAGAAAACTGAGGATGGATCAACATTGTAGTTATGCCACATACTAACCTAAATTACAGAGTGAAAAGAAGGTATAATAAAAAATGATCCAAAACATGCATCCTGTTTGCAACAAGGCACTAAGGTAATACTGCAAAGAAATGTGGCAAATAAGTGTACTTTTGTCCTGTGTTATGTTTGCGGCAAATCCAACACAACATATCACTGAGTATCACTCTTCAAATGTTCAAGCATGGTGGTGGCTGCATCATGTTATGGGTATGCTTGTCTAGGGTTTTTTTTAGGATCTTTCTCAATGGCCTAGCTACAGTTTTGACTTGAATTGGCTTGTGGCTTATGGCAAGACCTGAAAATTGCTGTCTAGCAATGATCAACAATCTACTTGACAGAGCTTGAAGAATTTTTAAAAGAAAAATGGACAAATATTGTACAATCCAGGCGTGCAAAGCTCTTAGAGACTTACCCCAAAAGACACAGCTGTAGTCGTCGCTAAAGTACTACTTCAAAGTACTGACACGGGTGTGAATACATATGTAAATGAGATATTTCTGTGTTTCATTGTTAACAAATGTGCAACAATTTACAAAAACATGTTTTCAATTTGTCATTATAGGGTATTGTGTGTAGATCGGTGAGAAAAATGTTTTAAAAAAGAGAAAAAAGAGAGAAAGAAATTCTGTCTGTAACACAACAAAATATGAAACAAGTCAAGGGGTATGAATACTTTCTGAAGGCACTGTACGTGCACCCATCATAAATATTTGTGTAATCACCCAAGGCCATTAGAAAGGTGTTAATTTCCAGTTTAGGTTGTGTTTCTATCTCTCCTCTCTCCCCTGTGTCTCTATGTCTCTGTGTGTCTCTGTGTGTGTCTCTGTCTCTTTGTGTCTATCTCTCCTCTGTGCCTCTGTGTATGTGTCTCTCTTCTCCTTTGTGTTTCTGTGTCTCTACTCTCCACTGTCTGTCTCTGGGGTTCTACTGTCCTCTGTGTCTCTCTGTGTGTCTGTGTCTCTGTGTGTCTGTCTCTTCTATCCTCTGTGTCTCACTGTGTCTGTGTCTCTGTCTCTTTGTGTCTGTCTCTCCTCTCTCCTGTCTGTCTCTGTGTGTCTCTGTGGCTCTCCTATCCTCTGTGTCTCTCTGTGTGTCTCTGTGTCTCTTCTATCCTCTGTGGCTCTCTGTATGTATGTGTCTCTGTGTGTCTGTCTCTTCTATCCTCTGTGTCTCACTGTGTCTGTGTCTGTGTGTCTCTGCGTCTCTGTCTCTTTGTGTCTGTCTCTCCTCTCTCCTGTCTGTCTCAGTGTGTCTCTGTGCCTCTCCTCTCCTCTGTGTCTCTCTGTGTGTCTGGGTCTCTCCGCTCCTCAGCAATGGCAGTAGTGATTTATTCTTCTGCTGTTGGCTCTGTCTGTCCTGCTGTCTTCAGCAAAATTGCTGCATGCTGGCTTTTCTCTGAACACACCTCTCCTCTCGTCTCACAGCGCAATACACACATACATACATACACACACACCTCCTCTCCTCCTCTCCAGCACAGTGCAGGCTAGCAGTACAGTAATGCATTCAGGAAATGATGAAAAGATGTTAGATGTTGGTCCGCCCTACCCCCCTGGGTAGCTGTGATTAATCATAGATTCGTTCCTACTGGTTGGTGTCCTCTGACTTTTTAATCATCACAGAACCCTTCATCTCTCCACCTGCTTTCTCCATCCCCTGCCAACTCTAAGATGTGCGGTTGAAAATGCTGTGGTTTTGGTTATTGTTGCTGTTAGGATGACCACTCTGCACCACGGCTCCTCTGTCAGCCCTGAACTATGACTGTGAGAGCGGTGTGTAGGCCTACTCTACACTCTTCGAAAAATGGTTTCCAAAGGGGATCTAAAGCTGTCCCCATAGGATAACCCTTTTTGGTTCCATGTAGAACTATTTTGGATTCCATGTAGAACCCTCAATGGAAAGGGTTCTACATGGAACCAAAAAGGGTTCTTCAAAGGGTTCTCCTATGGGGACAGCCGAAGAACCCTTTTAGATCCTAGATAACACCTTTTTTTTCTAAGAGTGTATAGTGTGGTCCTAGTGTGTGTGTGTGTGTGTAACCATAATCAAAGCAAAGTGGTTCTTGCCAACACATGATTAAGAAGAGACTGTTCAGCTCTCATGTGGGCCGTCACTATCGGTGCCAGGCAGTACAGTCCCCTCCTAGTCCCCATTAAGGGACAGTAAGGGACCCACGCTGCAGCAGTTCTGGACTGGGTTCAGATTACTGCTGTTGTTGGGGGAAATGGATTAGAGATATTAAAAGCAGTAAATGACCACAGGCCCCAGTCAGACAATGGTTGCATCCCATTACATCCTATTCCCTTTAGAGTGCACTACTTTCAAAGGTAGTGCACTATAAAGGGAAGATGGGTGCCATTTGGGATGCAGCCCAGTTTTTACTTATTCCAAACACCCTTTGAAGAAAGACTGATATGTCTAGTAAAACAGAATGACGAACACAGCAATCTGGCTGATTCTACCAGGCTAGTACTGTACTGTGGAATGTGGGTTAGAGAGGCTTTAGTTTGCATGAGTAAATATAAAGACAGGGTGGTGTTTAATGTCCAGATTAAGTTTATCTCTGACATTTAGAGGCATTAAACAGATCAGATCCAAGGCAAATATCTTTGATCTGTCTGTAAATAACTAGGATTTAAAAAAGCACCAAACCAACAGCATCCCACAGCACAGCACCAAAACAGCATGTGATATTCTGTCTGACTGACTGACTGTCATGCCTCCTGTTATTTGTCTTAATAAAATGACCAATTTTAGGGAACGAAAAAAAGGTAAAACTAAAAACATGAAACGTCTATGTAATTTCCCCATTGTTTACATTACAGGATGTGTTCCACCCTGAATATAACAGGTGCAAACTTTCCCACCTGTTCACACTCAGTCGGATGTAAACCTGGCTATTTGTCAACATAATGGACTTTCAGATACCTTTGGCACCTTTTATGTAGCCTCAGCATCTGTAGACATCACCCTGTGTACAAAAGTAATGAGTGGAATTTAACTGGTGTTAGCATATATGCAGGCCTGGATACGAGCACAGTAGTGAAACTGACAATATACTGCCATATGGCCTGAGTTCACCTGAGTGCACTGCCTGCCACTGACCATGAAAATGACAGTTACTGACCAAGGCAATGACAGTTAATGACCATGGCAAGGATAGTTAATGACCAAGGCAATGACAATTAATGACCATGGCAAATACAGTTAATGACCATGGCAAGGATAGTTAATGACCATGGCAATGACAATTAATGACCATGGCAAATACAGTTAATGACCATGGCAATGACAGTTAATGACCATGGCAATGACAGTTAATGACCATGGCAATGACAGTTAATGACCATGGCAATGACAGTTAATGACCATGGCAATGACAGTTAATGACCATGGCAATGACAGTTAATGACCATGGCAATGACGGTTAATGACCATGGCAATGACAGTTAATGACCATGGCAATGACAGTTAATGACCATGGCAATGGCAGTTAATGACCATGGCAATGGCAGTTACTGTTTTGAGAGAATAACAGGCAGGAGACATAGGTAAGGCGTAGAACAAAATAGGGCATTTTTTTTCCATCCTGTCCACTAATTAATGACCCATAGAGATGTAGGAGACAGCTGTATAACTCAGCGTTAAACGGAGAGAGAGATGGTGAGCAGAAGAGAACAAGCTCTGTACTCTGTATCCTCTATCTCCCTCTCTCCCTGCTTTATCTCTCTCTCCCTGCACTCTCTCCCTGCTTTATCTCTCTCTCCCTGCACTCTCACCCTGCTTTATCTCTCTCTCCCTGCACTCTCTCCCTGCTTTATCTCTCTCTCCCTGCACTCTCACCTTGCTTTATCTCTCTCTCCCTGCACTCTCTCCCTGCGCTCTCTCTCTCTCTCTCTCCCTGCACTCTCACCTTGCTTTATCTCTCTCTCCCTGCACTCTCTCCCTGCTCTCTTTCTCTCTCTTTCCTCCCCCTCTCTTTCCTCTCTGCTTTCATTCTCTGTTCCCTCTCTCTCTCACTTTGCTCTTTCTCTCTCTTTTCTCTCTCCCTCCTCTCTTTTTTGTGTGTCCATCTACTCTCCCTGTTTTGGTCTTTGCATGACCTTTAACATTGTCACTCAACATTCAACAGCTATATGAAAATAGCAAGGGCACTCTATGTGACTTTTGCAGAGCATTTAAACAGGGATGACATTGACATATAAAGGCAAACTGTGGTATTGTATAAAACTTGATATGTTGAAAAGATGATGTACTATTTGAACGTGACCTGTCAAATGCTGAGCCTTCTCATTTCACATAATGCTGTTATAATTGTTTGGATTATGTTTGTTAGCTGTCAAAGGCAGAAAGAATGCAGTCAGAGTGCAGTATAACGCCATCTAAAATAACACCGTTTTTTTTTTTTACAGTACAGTATAATTACAGTTAAACTGCAGTATACTTTAGTTATTCTGCAATTACTGCGTCCAAAATATCACAGTCGACTGCAGTTACTGCACTTTTACTTCAATTTCAAGACTGCAATCTTTTTTGTTAGGTAAAAAAACAAACATTATTCCTATATAGAGAATTACATTTGACCCTATGGGCCCTGGTCAAGAGTAGTGCACTATATATGGAATCGAGTGCCATTTGGGATGCACACCTGCTACTAGGAAGATAGTTCTCATGTCAACAATTCTTGTTTAAATTGAATCAAAAGCAAACTGTTGGGGCCACCATTTGATTGACATACACATGTTTTTGTCTTTATCTCATCTGCACAGATACTCATTGAGCTTCTCTGCTTGTGTTTCTGTTTTAGTTTAACTTTGTGGGCAAACTGCTGGGTCCACGCGGGAACTCACTAAAGAGACTGCAGGAAGACACGCTCACTAAGATGTCCATTCTGGGGAAAGGATCAATGAGAGACAAAGAGAAGGTAACAGCCAAGTCATTATCTCCCTCTCTCTAACAGTCAAACATTTCTATCTCTCCCTCTCTATCTAGTAAAAGACAAGTCCCCTCCCCTTCGCTCCCTCTCTATCTGAAAACAGCCCAATCCCATTCCCCCTCTCTACCTCTCTGTAACAGCCAAGTCCCCTCTCTCGCGCTCCCTCTGTCTCTCTACTTCTCTGTTGTTTGTGTCAGGTAAATTGAGGCAGACACCCTCAGTGGAAAGGCATCAATAACCAGCTGAGTTATTGAGGATGTGTTCTGTCTCGTTGTGTCTGTGGCAGTCTTTCTCCGTCAGTCAGTTTGTCATCATGGGTGATATGTGACATCGATGATCTTCAGTACCACACAGCACCGTTCTGTTAGATTGTTGTGATCGATTCTCTCTGACGGCACAACTCTGGAACACCTGCTGAACAGATCTGTCATGGGGATGTGCTGACCTCAGCAGACTTAGCAAGCTTCACGCACACACACACGCACACACACACACACACACGCACGCACGCACGCACGCACGCACGCACGCACGCACGCACGCACGCACGCACGCACGCACGCACGCACACACACACACACACACACACACACACACACACACACACACACACACACACACACACACACACACACACACACACACACACACACACACACACACACACACACACACACGCAGCTTGGCATGCTTCACACACCTCCTCCATTACTTTACCAGGGAGATTTGTGATCTATCATTGACAGCTTGCTCCAGATACTTCATGCACCTTACTTTTCAGACAAGTCATCTGTCCTGAAAAGCTTGTGTTGGGCTGTTTGCTTCAGAGTTTGTTTTGCAGTGAGAGGCCTGTATTATGCAAGACGTTTTCTAGGATGACGAGGCGCAATTCTAGCACCAAATTCTAATTGTATGGATACAGCTGTGTTCTTATTGCTACAGTACCTCCCTTGTAAGCCAGTTGGAGGTGGGTAAAAGCTCAGCCTCAGTGTATGCCTTATTGCAATACATATAACTCTCATAGAATTCCTCCAATATTTGGCCAAGATTGTCATGGTCAGTTACACAGAGGAGTATCAATGAAAGGATCACAGGAAGGACACCACTGCAACAGGCTGCATCAGGCTTCTCCCTTTTCCTCCTCTGCTTTTGAGTGCGGAGCTGATGGCACCTCTGACATCCCAGCATTGTCGCCATAGACTCCTATAGCCAATATGATATAGAAGCATTCAGAGTCTCTGTCCTGAAAGTTGCTTTATTGTACATTCCTTGGGCTGGGTGATGTTAAGGGAGGCGTATGCTTCTGGGTTCATGGTTGGTGTTATGGAAACAAAGGCTAGTGGAGCTTAAAATGGATGATGAAATTACATCTAGTTGTTGACTTCCTTGTCCTCTGTCAGACCTCTCAGTCTGTAAGAAGTCATCACAATACACGGTATCCATGTTGTTGCTGTCGTGTCATCCTGCTGTCATTCAGGATGCATAGCAAGGCATCAACTGCAACAACTAACAGCCCTCAAACATGTCATTCTCTGAGCCAAACTTTTTTTCCTATGTAGTTCCTATGGACTCTCACGCTGTTGTCTCAGGCTTTGTGCTTCTTTGTGCCTCTGTTTTTGGGAAGAGAATGGCTGTTTGATAACCAGATTTACAGTGAGGAACATAAACAGATTCTCTATGAGGAATATCAACAAGAGGAGGAGGTGACAGCTGTAATCTCCTGCCATGGGCTGCTGGGCACCTATAGGTAGAGTGTGTGTGTGTGTGTGTGTGTGTGTGTGTGTGTGTGTGTGTGTGTGTGTGTGTGTGTGTGTGTGTGTGTGTGTGATTCATGTCTCTTATCTAAGCTATGTGAGGGGCCACACACACACACACACACACACACACACACACACACACACACACACACACACACACACACACACACACACACACACACACACACACACACACACACACACTCACACTCACACGCTGGCAGCTCCATCAGTAGAGGTACTCCAGACAGTATACACAGAGGAGCCGCTTCCTCGTAAAACACAGATTTATGAGAGAAATTTGCATCTCATTAACATACCACAGGCTCTCTTAAAACCTGGTTATTTATAATTAAATGACATCACATCAGAGGCTCTGCCTTGCATGGTGCTTCTAGAGGAGAGAAATGTGTGTGAGTGTGCGTGTGTGTGTGTGTGTGTGCATTGCATGATTCCAGTGGAGGAGGGAGAAGGAAGTTCTCAGTAGCTAGCAGAGTAGAGGAACATCACTAAAGAAGAGCAGGGTTTTGTTCAGATGAGGAAACTGGGGTGTCTATAAACCTCATATTGTTGTCTGTGCTGTAGTTTTACTTAGGGTTTGGCCCTAATTAACATATTGGCCTGTTTCTGTCTGGATGAGATGGCCCATTGGGATCTATGTTGGCCTATATCACCTGTTTACACCATACTGTAGTATGTATTACATGTACAGTATACAATGTTGCACTCCTTTGTGGCATTAGAGGTCTAATCAATATTGTGGTTGTCAAACAATAAAAAATGTAAAGTTAATCACAGGATTTGCTGTGTTTAATCACCATTAACCACAAGTTCAGAATTTGCTCTAATTGAGCTATAATTTAAGATTTATTCATACAAAAAGCATACAATAATATTGATGTAACGACGGGTGAGTGAAATGAGTAAGGAGTCAAATGCAGAGAGCGAAATGAGCGGAAAAACGCTTTAATGTCCTTCAAAACGTAACAGGTCCAAAACATGGGTGAATTCCCTAAAACACTGGCGCTAAACAAACCCAAAACCAAACACGATACATCACCAAACGTAACAACCAACAAGCCCACACAAACACCAGCAGGCAAAACTAACTTAAATAACACCCATCCCAAAACCCCAACAAGGAACAGGTGAAAACAATTAGACAAAAACAAACAAAAAGGAAAAAGGGATCGGTGGCAGCTAATAGACCGGCGACGACGACCGCCGAGCTCCACCCGAACAGGAAGGGGAGCCACCTTCAGTGGCAGCTAATAGACCGGCGACGACGACCGCCGAGCTCCACCCGAACAGGAAGGGGAGCCACCTTCAGTGGCAGCTAATAGACCGGCGACTACGACCGCAGAGCTCCACCCGAACAGGAAGGGGAGCCACCTTCAGTGGCAGCTAATAGACCGGCGACTACGACCGCAGAGCTCCACCCGAACAGGAAGGGAGCCACCTTCAGTGGCAGCTAATAGACCGGCGACTACGACCGCAGAGCTCCACCCGAACAGGAAGGGGAGCCACCTTCAGTGGCAGCTAATAGACCGGCGACGACGACCGCAGAGCTCCACCCGAACAGGAAGGGGAGCCACCTTCAGTGGCAGCTAATAGACCGGCGACGACGACCGCAGAGCTCCACCCGAACAGGAAGGGGAGCCACCTTCAGTGGCAGCTAATAGACCGGCGACTACGACCGCAGAGCTCCACCCGAACAGGAAGGGGAGCCACCTTCAGTGGCAGCTAATAGACCGGCGACGACGACCGCAGAGCTCCACCCGAACAGGAAGGGGAGCCACCTTCAGTGGCAGCTAATAGACCGGCGACTACGACCGCAGAGCTCCACCCGAACAGGAAGGGGAGCCACCTTCAGTGGCAGCTAATAGACCGGCGACTACGACCGCAGAGCTCCACCCGAACAGGAAGGGGAGCCACCTTCAGTGGCAGCTAATAGACCGGCGACGACGACCGCAGAGCTCCACCCGAACAGGAAGGGGAGCCACCTTCAGTGGCAGCTAATAGACCGGCGACGATGACCGCAGAGCTCCACCCGAACAGGAAGGGGAGCCACCTTCAGTGGCAGCTAATAGACCGGCGACTACGACCGCAGAGCTCCACCCGAACAGGAAGGGGAGCCACCTTCAGTGGCAGCTAATAGACCGGCGACTACGACCGCAGAGCTCCACCCGAACAGGAAGGGGAGCCACCTTCAGTGGCAGCTAATAGACCGGCGACTACGACCGCAGAGCTCCACCCGAACAGGAAGGGGAGCCACCTTCAGTGGCAGCTAATAGACCGGCGACGACGACCGCAGAGCTCCACCCGAACAGGAAGGGGAGCCACCTTCAGTGGCAGCTAATAGACCGGCGACTACGACCGCAGAGCTCCACCCGAACAGGAAGGGGAGCCACCTTCAGTGGCAGCTAATAGACCGGCGACTACGACCGCAGAGCTCCACCCGAACAGGAAGGGGAGCCACCTTCAGTGGCAGCTAATAGACCGGCGACTACGACCGCAGAGCTCCACCCGAACAGGAAGGGGAGCCACCTTCAGTGGCAGCTAATAGACCGAAGACGACCGCAGAGCTCCACCCGAACAGGAAGGGGAGACACCTTCAGTGGCAGCTAATAGACCGGCGACTACGACCGCAGAGCTCCACCCGAACAGGAAGGGAGCCACCTTCAGTGGCAGCTAATAGACCGAAGACGACGCAGAGCTCCACCCGAACAGGAAGGGGAGCCACCTTCAGTGGCAGCTAATAGACCGAAGACGACCGCAGAGCTCCACCCGAACAGGAAGGGGAGCCACCTTCAGTGGCAGCTAATAGACCGGCGACAACGACCGCCGAGCTCCACCCGAACAGGAAGGGGAGCCACCTTCAGTGGCAGCTAATAGACCGGCGACGACGACCGCCGAGCTCCACCCGAACAGGAAGGGGAGCCACCTTCAGTGGCAGCTAATAGACCGAAGACGACCGCAGAGCTCCACCCGAACAGGAAGGGGAGCAACCTTCAGTGGCAGCTAATAGACCGGCGACGACGACCGCCGAGCTCCACCCGAACAGGAAGGGGAGCCACCTTCAGTGGCAGCTAATAGACCGGCGACTACGACCGCAGAGCTCCACCCGAACAGGAAGGGGAGCCACCTTCAGTGGCAGCTAATAGACCGGCGACTATGACCGCAGAGCTCCACCCGAACAGGAAGGGGAGCCACCTTCAGTGGCAGCTAATAGACCGGCGACTACGACCGCAGAGCTCCACCCGAACAGGAAGGGGAGCAACCTTCAGTGGCAGCTAATAGACCGGCGACGACGACCGCAGAGCTCCACCCGAACAGGAAGGGGAGCAACCTTCAGTGGCAGCTAATAGACCGGCGACGACGACCGCAGAGCTCCACCCGAACAGGAAGGGGAGCCACCTTCAGTGGCAGCTAATAGACCGGCGACTACGACCGCAGAGCTCCACCCGAACAGGAAGGGGAGCCACCTTCAGTGGCAGCTAATAGACCGGCGACTACGACCGCAGAGCTCCACCCGAACAGGAAGGGGAGCCACCTTCAGTGGCAGCTAATAGACCGGCGACGACCGCAGAGCTCCACCCGAACAGGAAGGGGAGCCACCTTCAGTGGCAGCTAATAGACCGGCGACTACGACCGCAGAGCTCCACCCGAACAGGAAGGGGAGCCACCTTCAGTGGCAGCTAATAGACCGAAGACGACCGCAGAGCTCCACCCGAACAGGAAGGGGAGACACCTTCAGTGGCAGCTAATAGACCGGCGACTACGACCGCAGAGCTCCACCCGAACAGGAAGGGGAGCCACCTTCAGTGGCAGCTAATAGACCGAAGACGACCGCAGAGCTCCACCCGAACAGGAAGGGGAGCCACCTTCAGTGGCAGCTAATAGACCGAAGACGACCGCAGAGCTCCACCCGAACAGGAAGGGGAGCAACCTTCAGTGGCAGCTAATAGACCGGCGACAACGACCGCCGAGCTCCACCCGAACAGGAAGGGGAGACACCTTCAGTGGCAGCTAATAGACCGAAGAGACGACCGCAGAGCTCCACCCGAACAGGAAGGGGAGCCACCTTCAGTGGCAGCTAATAGACCGAAGACGACCGCAGAGCTCCACCCGAACAGGAAGGGGAGCAACCTTCAGTGGCAGCTAATAGACCGGCGACAACGACCGCCGAGCTCCACCCGAACAGGAAGGGGAGACACCTTCAGTGGCAGCTAATAGACCGAAGACGACCGCAGAGCTCCACCCGAACAGGAAGGGGAGCCACCTTCAGTGGCAGCTAATAGACCGGCGATGACGACCGCCGAGCTCCACCCGAACAGGAAGGGGAGCCACCTTCAGTGGCAGCTAATAGACCGGCGACGACGACCGCTGAGCACCACCCGAACAGGAAGGGGAGCCACCTTCGGTGGCAGCTAATAGACCGGCGACGACGACCGCTGAGCACCACCCGAACAGGAAGGGGAGACACCTTCAGTGGCAGCTAATAGACCGGCGACGACAACCGCTGAGCACCACCCGAACAGGAAGGGGAGCCACCTTCAGTGGCAGCTAATAGACCGGCGATGACGACCGCTGAGCACCACCCGAACAGGAAGGGGAGCCACCTTCAGTGGCAGCTAATAGACCGAAGACGACCGCAGAGCACCACCCGAACAGGAAGGGGAGCCACCTTCAGTGGCAGCTAATAGACCGAAGACGACCGCAGAGCTCCACCCGAACAGGAAGGGGAGCCACCTTCAGTGGCAGCTAATAGACCGGCGATGACGACCGCTGAGCACCACCCGAACAGGAAGGGGAGCCACCTTCAGTGGCAGCTAATAGACCGGCGATGACGACCGCTGAGCTCCACCCGAACAGGAAGGGGAGCCACCTTCAGTGGCAGCTAATAGACCGGCGACGACGACCGCCGAGCTCCACCCGAACAGGAAGGGGAGCCACCTTCAGTGGCAGCTAATAGACCGGCGATGACGACCGCTGAGCTCCACCCGAACAGGAAGGGGAGCCACCTTCAGTGGCAGCTAATAGACCGGCGATGACGACCGCTGAGCACCACCCGAACAGGAAGGGGAGCCACCTTCAGTGGCAGCTAATAGACCGGCGATGACGACCGCTGAGCACCACCCGAACAGGAAGGGGAGCCACCTTCAGTGGCAGCTAATAGACCGGCGATGACGACCGCTGAGCACCACCCGAACAGGAAGGGGAGCCACCTTCGGTGGTATTCGTGACAATTGATGTCTTGATTTTGTCCAGGATAGCATTAGTAGGATAGCATTGTTGTTTAGCATTGTTGTTTTCAGCTATATACAGTATATTTATTTGGATGTTTACAGTGTATTCTGAATGCTTTCAGACAATGCCATTCATCACAATTTAAAATAACTTGTGAACTTAAATTAGAGTTAACTGATTAACCCTGACAGTCCTAATGAAATGCAATACTCCAGTCAAACAAATTAGCTGGATCCGTCTTGCTGATCCTGTGTGGATGATATAAACTGTGAGGAGTAACTGAGGTGACATTATAATAGACCGAGTTGCAACACTTTGTGACAACTTCTGGTTTAAAGAGGGCTTTGTTAATATACTTAATTGATTTTTGTTCCACCAGGAGGAAGAGCTACGGAAGAGCGGAGAGGCCAAATATCAGCACCTGAACGAGGATCTCCATGTCCTCATAGAAGTGTTCGCTCCCCCTGCAGAGGCCTACAACAGGATGGGTCACGCACTGGAGGAGATCAAGAAGTTCCTCATACCAGTGCGTACTGACACCTACACACTCATTACTCTTACCCTGTTCTCTTACAACATATGAACAAAATAGAACAGCTAGCTGGTGATTTAACATCGGCTACTCTGCTTCTTTTGTCCAACATATGTCTAGACGATGTGCCTGTGACCACACTGAACACCCAAATAGTACAGTTAAGCAATAAGGCCCGAGGAGGTGTGGTAAATGGCCAACATATCATGGCTAAGGGCTGTTCTTAGGCATGACTCAGCGTGGAGAGGCTGGATACTGCCCTTATAGCTATTTTAAACTGATTACCAATGTAATTAGAGTAGTAAAAATGAATGTTTTGTCATACCCATGATATACTTAAGCAATAAGGCACGAGGGGGTGTGGTATATGGCCAACATACCGCGGCTAAGGGCTGTCCTTAGGCACGACGCAACGCAACCTTATCCACAAACTCCAGAGGTGCCTTATTGCTATTATAAACTGGTTACCAACATAATTAGAACAGTAAAAAAAATGTTTTCTCATACATGTGGTATACGGTCTCATTTACTTTGGCTTTCAGCCGATCTGAATTCAGGACTTGAACCACCCAGTCTATAATTAAGGTTATACCATAGTAATAAGTGGCAGAAGTCTAGTATGGTCCAGTCACAACCAGTCAGCCGGCTGAAGTAGCTGAATCAGTAACAGACTCTGGGTTGTCTGATTGGATGCACGCCCCTGTGAGGGAAGGGAAGTCATGGGGATAGCTGACTAGGCTGAATAGCAGAGTAACATAGTCAGACAGGAAGCACTCAGCACAGCCTAACCCTCTCTAGAACTCCCATACATCACGCTTATTTACTCTTACTCCATGTATTATGGATGACTGATTTATCCCATGCTGTTATGGAAAGATAGTAGGATCTCTACATCCCATGTTATTATGGAAGGATAGTAGGATCTCTACATCCCATGTTATTATTATGGAAGGATAGTAGGATCTCTACATCCCATGGTATTATGGAAGGATAGTAGGATCTCTACATCGCATGTTATTATGGAAGGATAGTAGGATCTCTACATCCCATGTTATTATTATGGAAGGATAGTAGGATCTTTACATCCCATGTAATTATTATGGAATGATAGTAGGATCTCTACATTCCATGTTATTATGGAAGGATAGTAGGATCTCTACATCCCATGTTATTATTATGGAAGGATAGTAGGATCTCTACATCCCATGGTATTATGGAAGGATAGTAGGATCTCTACATCGCATGTTATTATTATGGAAGGATAGTAGGATCTTTACATCCCATGTAAATATTATGGAATGATAGTAGGATCTCTACATTCCATGTTATTATGGAAGGAGAGTAGGATCTCTACATCCCATGTTATTATGGAAGGATAGTAGGATCTCTACAACCCATGTTATTATGGAAGGATAGTAGGATCTCTCCATCCCATGTTATTGTTATGGAAGGATAGTAGGATCTCTCCATCCCATGCTATTATTATGGAAGGATAGTAGAATCTCTACATCCCATGTTATTATTATGGAAGGATAGTAGGATCTCTCCATCCCATGTTATTGTTATGGAAGGATAGTAGGATCTCTCCATCCCATGCTATTATTATGGAAGGATAGTAGGATCTCTCCATCCCATGCTATTATTATGGAAGGATAGTAGGATCTCTACATCCCATGTTATTATTATGGAAGGATAGTAGGATCTCTCCATCCCATGCTATTATTATGGAAGGATAGTAGGATCTCTCCATCCCATGCTATTATTATGGAAGATTAGTAGGATCTCTCCATCCCATGCTATTATTATGGAAGGATAGTAGGATCTCTCCATCCCATGCTATTATTATGGAAGGATAATAGGATCTCTCCATCCCATGCTATTATTATGGAAGGATAGCAGGATCTCTCCATCCCATGTTATTATGGAAGGATAGCAGGATCTCTCCATCCCATGCTATTATTATGGAAGAATAGTAGGATCTCTCCATCCCATGCTATTATTATGGAAGGATAGCAGGATCTCTCCATCCCATGTTATTATGGAAGGATAGCAGGATCTCTCCATCCCATGCTATTATTATGGAAGAATAGTAGGATCTCTCCATCCCATGCTATTATTATGGAAGGATAGTAGGATCTCTCCATCCCATGCTATTATTATGGAAGGATAGTAGGATCTCTCCATCCCATGTTATTATTATGGAAGAATAGTAGGATCTCTCCATCCCATGCTATTATTATGGAAGGATAGTAGGATCTCTCTCTATCCCATGCTATTATTATGGAAGGATAGTAGGATCTCTCCATCCCATGCTATTATTATGGAAGGATAGTAGGATCTCTCCATCCCATGCTATTATTATGGAAGGATAGTAGGATCTCTCCATCCCATGCTATTATTATGGAAGGATAGTAGGATCTCTCCATCCCATGCTATTATTATGGAAGGATAGTAGGATCTCTACATCCCATGCTATTATGTGTGATCCTTCCAGTCTCATTCTGAGCCATGATGATTTATTTCCGGTCATTAAATACGTCTTTTAATTTCCCTCACAAATACACAGTGATGTGTTGATATGGAGGAGACAGAAGACAATCGTCTCCATGGCAGTATGATTAAACGCTGATTTCCATATTAATTGCTACGTTCCATTGAGCGGCGAAGACGACTGTGTTTGACGATAAAGACACACACACACAGAAAGATGACAATGTGTGACGATAAAAAAACAAATGGGGTTCCTGGGTTTTATCAACGGGGGATCAGGACTGTGTTGCTCTGCCTGAGGAGCAGCGGTCACGGCAACATCACACACACACACACACACACACACACACACACACACACACACACACACACATATACACACACACACACACACACACACACACACACACACACACACACACACACACACACACACACACACACATACACGCACACACACACACACACACACACACACACACACACACACACACACACACACACATACACACACACATACACACACACACACACACACACACACACACACACACACACACACACACACACACACACACACACACACACACACACACACACACACACACACACACACATACACACACACACACACACACACACACACACACACACACACACACACACACATACTCACAACATCACACATCACACACACACACACACACACACACACACATATACACACACACACACACACACACACACACACACACACACACACACACACACACACACACACACACACACACACACACACACACACATACACACACACACAACATCACACACACACACACACACACACACACACACACACACACACACACACACACACACACACACACACACACACACACACACACACACACACCGGTTGGTCACAGCAGCACTGTAAAGTACATTAATTAGACATTCCTACAGGGCTGTAACCCTGGAGATAAAGGACGTAATTTAATACGCTGTAATTAAAAGGGTGTGTGTGGGTGTGTGTGTGTGTGTGTGTGTGCAGGATTACAATGATGAGATCCGACAGGCGCAGCTGCAGGAGCTGACGTACCTGAATGGTGGCTCAGAGGATGCCAAGGTGCCAGCGGTGAGGGGCAAGCTGCCTGCAGCACGGGGTAGAGGGACACCTGCCCCAGGACCCATCAGGTACCTACTGCCAACCTGGGTGTGTGGGTGTGTGTGTGTGCATTCATGCATGTGTGATGGTGTATGTATTCACTTTTGTGTTTGGTGTAGGGTAGTGGTTAGTGTGATGTTGATGAACACATGAAGCAATATCCTGATTTTCATAGACAGGTACATAGACCCCATTCCAGAGATACTATTCCTAGTGGGAGAGTATTCTTAGACTAGGACTCATTTCCACAGCCTGAAATTCCTTCAATTCACTTATTACCATAACTAAAATGAATGACAGAATTACAGAGCATACATAAGTGTCTGTGTTTTAATACATTCAATTCAAAACTCTGCTTTGTAATACTAATGGGGGGGAAAATACACTATCCGGCCCAAACGATACACAATACAAAGTTGAGAACTATTGAAATTCGAATACATTTTTCTATGTAACTGTCCTGCTGGACTCTCTTGAAGATGTAACTCCCCAGATAACTTAAAATAATACTCAAATAGTCATTGCCATTAGAATAGTTCATAGCATGCATGTTGCGTGGCTCTTAGACTTTCAAATGAAATGCAGAGTATGTTTGTTGCTTGTGTTTGTAAAAGCTTTCTCAATTAGATGAAGAGATGTTTGTATTGCTCTGAGAGGGAATATAATTGGATCTGTTTTAAATCAGACAGTAATTAGCATTTAGCATTCCTAATATGAGTGAGATAAGAAAAAGTCCTGCAGGCAGTGAGGTTTACAGTAAGTCAGATATAAAAAACACATATTCACTAACAATAATGTGATTGTTTAATTCAGTATATGTCTGAATTGCATAGGTATCTTGGTGACAGTCTCTTGGTCCACTAAAGCCATAGGGCTGTGGTCAAAAACATTAGACTATATAGGGAATAGGGTGCCATTTGAGACGAAGCCTACAATTGTCCCCTGCTTGTCCTGTGGTAGGAGTCGAGGAGGTGTGCCCCCTCCCCACGTAGCAGTCCCCCGTGGAGCAGCTCCGAGAGGGGCACCCCCCAGCCGGGTACCATCCGCTCGAGGGAGGGGCGTGCCAGCACCAAGAGCACGAGGGGCTCCCCCGTCCGCGGGGTACAGACCACCACCACCCTTAGCACAGGACACATATGGGGAATATGTGAGTATTTACACAATAAGAAGGACATGTGTTTTCATATATGTACGCTCGCACATGCACGGACGCACACACACACATATACACACACATTGTGTCTGTATACAGGTGTCCTCTTGGTAATATCCAAACTGAGAGGGGATTTCACTGGTAGCTGTTATGGTATGCTAGTTTACCTGTCCTGTCTGGAGGGAGCCCTGTTGAAATATGAACAGCTGGCAGAGACACTGTATATTAAACCCAGAGTCAGACCCCTTTGTACACATGCCAAGGAGGACTCCCTCCTTCCTTCTACCTCCCACCTTACTGTCACAGCAGGTCCTCAGAGACGCTGCACCAACCCAGCATATTTAGCAGAGAGGGGTACGATAGAATAGAAGGGGGAGGGGAGGAGCAGAGGAGGGGGAGGAGAGGATGAGAGGAGGAGAGTAGGTTGCCTCTGTTGGATGAGTTTCCTGCCAGACCATAGCTAACCACATCTGACAGGTTTATATGGAGGTCTGCAGTTAGAATGGGTGGAGGTCGTAGAGAACAAATGGTAGAGAGCCACGACTGAACCAGCTGCTTGACATCACTGTCACAGTTGTAAACTGGCTCCCCAGACACACGCACGCACACACACACACACACACAGATAAACACACACGCACACCTGGGGATCTGGGAGGGAGAGCACCACAGACATCTGGCTGATGATCAATCTTCACCATATCGCTGTGAATTACAGACTGAATGAGCTCCACTACTCTCCATCGTCTGAGAGTGTTGGTACTACACACACCTACTGTTTTGTTGTTGTTGTCATTGAGCGATGCTAACAAATAGACTCTCGTAGTTTTCTATGAAATGACTGCTGAGGAGGAGATGTATTTCTTGCTCATACTTCCTGTCTCGTTCTTCCAGCTTTCACCTTGTCTACAGACAGTCTGGCTCAGCCCAAGGGCTTGAAGCCATGTTTTGTTTATCCAGCATGTTTTAGAGAAGTTAACATTACAATATATCACCTACTGCAGGGGTCTCTAATTACATTCAGCCACGGGTCGATTTTTTTCTTGAGCGGATGGTTAGGGGGCCGGGATATATTAATACATCATTTGTACACTGCACACTGACCTCAAGAAGCCCAAGCAGATGTAGTATTTGACAGAATAATTTCAAACCTTGATTACATTGCGATACGATCACATATACCTCTCTGCGTATTAGGGATGTTTATCTCTCCTTACCAGGAATGATACTTCTAGTTTAAAACGATTTGGTACGATATGATTAGTGGTATGAATCGATGAGATTCGGTTTCGTTGCGATATGATTCAATGCACTGACAGTTGTTGCATGAACACGTTCATTTTCCATTCTGAATGAATATCTGGTGGTGGTGGAGCTCAGGTGCTGGATCTGTCTGAGCTGACTTCTCTGAGCTGAGTGGCACTGTGTGTGTGTGTGTGTGTGTGTGTGTGTGTGTATGTATGTGCGTGCGCGTTCGTGCGTGTGTGTGTGTGTGCGTGCGTGCGTGTGTGTGTGTGGTGAGGTGAGCCATAGGGTAGACTAAGCATCTACCACTATCAAATTAGGGGGGGCAATTTGTTTTTGTCCCCCCACTTTTTATCTGAAGTCCTCATCATCCACTGATTAACTTGTCATGTGGCAGGTGAACATGTATTGAGCTAGTTATATGTCAATATTTATCTTTAGAAATGAGCTATTACATTCAAAGCCAAGTGATATAACACAGGTTTGGATTTCAAAGCCGTCTCAAAAGCGAATGGTTTTGATTGTTTGTAATTTGAAGGACGAGAGCTACTCTCTTCTCTCATTCTGACCAGTGCATCTGGCAAAAATGATTGCGGTTCTTTTTATGAAAGTACACCATGACCCTGTTAACGTAAAAATGACCAAATGCACTCACTGTTTAAAGCAGAACTACCAAAAATATTTTGCATAGTGAATCTGCCAATCGAAAGCCCCAATCAGCAGTTAAATGTGCAATAAGCAAGATGTGAGATGTGTCCACTCAGGTAGCCGACACAGCTCTGCCAGTAAAACACAATTTCCTACAGATCGTTTGGTAACAATGACCAAGCAAATTACTTTGGTTAATAAAGCCTTTGATTTATCATTGCGAAAGCCATTTTACAAACATCTGAATACTGAAGGTGGCACATAGATGTAGCCTACCAGTATTAGATCAAGGATAAGGTAGACCTACCTCTCGTTGGTGCGAGCAGCTGCGTCTCCCACACTCTGCACACAGTTGTTATGACAATGTCATTTGCAGTTACATGCATAAAGTTTGATAGGCTGAGGGAGAGGACGAATCGATTCAGTCAGGAAAGATTATAGGTATTTTCTGAATGGACCGATGCCCTCATATCTAAAACATTTGAACCATTATATACCTACTATTTATGCATGGGAATACTTGGTAACAGATTTCCCAAATTAAAATCACTTAGAAAAAATGAAAAAATTAAATGTACAGTTGAAATCAGAAGTTTACATACACTTAGGTTGGAGTCATTAAAACTACTTTTTCAACCACTCCACACATTTCTTGTTATCAAACTGTAGTTTTGCCAAGTTGGTTAGAACATCTACTTTGTGCATGACACAAGTACTTTTTCCAACAATTGTTTACAGACAGATTATTTAAGTTATAATTCACTGTATCACAATTCCAGTGGTTCAGAAATGTATATACACTAAGTTGACTGTGCCTTTAAACAGCTTGGAAAATTCCAGAATATTATGTCATGTCTTTAGAAGCTTCTGATAGGCTAATTGACATCATTTGACTCAGTAGGAGGTGTACCTGTGGATGTATTTCAAGGACTACCTTCAAGCTCAGTGCCTCTTTGCTTAACATTCCAAAAAATATATATTTCACCTTTATTTAACCAGGTAAGCTAGTTGAGAACAAGTTCTCATTTACATCTGCGACCTGGCCAAGATAAAGCAAAGCAGTGTGACACAAACAACAACACAGAGTTACACGTGGAATAAACAAACATACAGTCAAGAATACAGGATAGGATAAGTAGGATAAGGGAGGTAAAGCAATACATAGGCCAGAGTGGTGAAATAATTACAATATAGCAATTAAACACTGGAGTGATAGATGTGCAGAAGATGAGTGTGCAAGCAGAGATAATGGGGTGCAAAGGAGTAAAATAAATAACAGTATGGGGGATGAGGTAGCGGGATGGGCTATTTACAGATGGGCTATGTACAGGTGCAGTGGTCTGTGAGCTGCTCTGACAGCTGGTGCTTAAAGTTAGGGATGGAGATATGAGTCTCCAGCTTCAGACATCATGGGAAAATCAGAAAAAAAATCAGCCAAGACTTCAGAAAAATAAATGTAGACCTCCACAAGTCTGGTTCATCCTTGGGAGCAATTTACAAATGCCTGAAGGTACCACCTTCATCTGTACAAACGATAGTACGCAAGTATGAGACCACGCAGCCATCATACTGCTCAGGAAGGAGACGTGTTCTGTCTCCTAGAGATGAACATACTTTGGTGTGAAGAGTGCAAATCAATTCCAGAACAACAGCAAAGAAACAGGTACAAAAGAATCTATATCCACAGTAAAACGAGTCCTATATCGACGTAACCTGAAAGGCCACTCAGCAAGGTAGAAGCCACTGCTCCAAAACCGCCATAAAAAAGCTAGACTATGGTTTGCAACTGCACATTGGGACAAAGATCATACTTTTTGGAGAAATGTCCCCTGGTCTGATGAAACAAAAATAGAACTGTTTGGCCATAATGACCATCATTATGTTTGGATGAAAGGCTTGCAAGGCTTGCAAACCGAAGAACACCATCCCAAGCGTGAAGCACGGGGTGGCAGAATCATGTTGTGGGGGTGCTTTGCTGAAGGAGGGGCTGGTGCACTTCACAAAATAGATGGCATCATGAGGGAGGAAAGTTATGTGGATATATTGAAGCAACATCTCAAGACATTAGTCAGAAAGTTAAAGCTTGGTCACAAATGGGTCTTCTAAATGGACAATGACCCCAAGCATACTTACAAAGTTGTGGCAAAATGGCTTAAGGACAACAAAGTCAAGGTATTGGAGTGGCCATCACAAAGCCCTGACCTCAATCCTATAGAAAATTTGTGGGTAGAACTGAAAAAGCGTGTGCGAGCAAGGAGGCCTACAAACCTGACTCAGTTACACCAGCTCTGTCAGGAGGAATGGGCCCAAATTCACCCAACTAATTGTGGGAAGCTTGTGGAAGGCTACCCAAAACGTTTAACCCAAGTTAAACAATTTAAAGGCAATGCTATCAAATACTAATTGAGTGTATGTAAACTTCTGACCCACTGGGAATGTGATGAAAGAAATAAAAATTAAAAGAAATCATTCTCTCTACTATTATTCTGACATTTCACATTCTTAAAATAAAGTGGTGATCCTAACTGACTGGGCATTTTTACTAGGATTAAATGTCAGGAATTGTGAAAAACTGAATTTAAATGTATTTGGCTAAGGTGTATGTAAACTTCTGACTTCAATTGTATATTTATTTTACTAAGAAATAAAAAGGCACACATTTTTCCCCGTGGGTCACCTATTGGAGAACCCTGACGTACTGTATGGAGCATTCTGGAGTTACAACGTTTTTGTTTCGGTGATTCAATTATTTTCAGAATTCAGTGGCTTTACTGAATCATTCCCTCTATCTTATATCAGTGATTTGATAAGAACAGCAAGTAGTGATATCAGATTATTGGGGAATCTAATTAGTATAAAACTAAATTATAAATGATATTATTTGCCTTGCAGTCTGAGGCTGATTACACAAAAATGTAATTGCATCGAAATATCATTTAATATATTTCATACGCCACACACATACACACGCACCTACACAAACACACTTGTGCACGCACACACACCCACGCTCACAAGGCCATCAGGAACCTGTTCCCCACCTGCCTGTCAGCCCATTGGAAAGGAATTAACAGTAATACGATTGTGATTATTCTGCCTGCTACCAATTTCTTACCATTCACCAGGAATCAGAAACACTTGTCATTTCAATTTGGACTGATAACGAGAAAGGTGGAGATGAAGAATGTGAGGAGACGGACAGTGAAGAGTTTATGTGGTGTAAGGAGACGTTGGAGTGAAGGGAGAGACAGAGACAGAGAGTGGAGAGCTTTCTTGTTAAACCGTAGTGACAGTGAAGTCATTCCCAGGGTTGATGCCTGGTGACGGAAATACAGCTACAAGCTCATATCTCATACCGTCTTCATGAGTTATCGTTTATTTCCTGTCCATAATCTATGGTGCAGGCCTCAGTCACATCACAGGACTCGAACTCAAACACATGAGTTCCATCTGAGAGCAGATAGTGTCTGCATTCCTATGGGTCCACAAAATGGCGCACTACATTTGGAATAGGGGCTATTTGGGACATTAGTAGTGTCTCATGTTAAGCAGAAGAACACATTCAGAGCCTTCAGGAAGTATTCACACCCCTTGACTTTTTCCACATGTTGTTGTGTTACAGCCTGAATTTAAAATGGATTCAATTGTGATTGTGTGTCATTCATCTACACACGATACCTCACAATGTCAAAGTGGAGTTATGTTTTTAGAAATGTTTACAAATAAATAAGTAAAAAGGTATTCGAGTCAATCAGTATTCAACCCTTTTGTTATTGCAAGCTTAAATAAGTTCAGGAATAAAAATGTGCTTATCAAGTCACATAATAAGTTGCATGGACTCACTCTGTGTGCAATAATATTGTTTAACATGATTTTAAAATGACTACACTATCTCTGTACCTCACACATAGAATTATCTGTAAGGTTCCTCAGTCGAGCAGTGAATTTCAAGCACAGATTCAACCACAAAGACATTAGCGGTGCATGGGTAAAATCACTGGGGAAGCCAAGACAGGGGGAAAAAAGCAATTTTACAACCTATGTGTTTTTGTAATTGCGTTGTTTGCTCTATAACCTGTTAGTTCATATGCCATGCCACCGTGATACAGTATATAGGTCTAAGGCCAAGACAATAAGAAGACTAAATTCAACCACCCCTTCGTCTCATCACAAAACCGGAGAGCAACATCTGTCCGGTGGAATCCACAAAGCATATTGCATGTAACAAACTGACCTACAGCATGATCAAGCAAGTTAATATTTCCAACCTTTTTGAACTAACTAAACAACTACTGATTTAGAACACCTGAGCGTTATCGCAAGTGGCGAAGAAAACAGGAGCTGCCTCCACTATTCCAGCACCATTTCAACATTTCATCATTAAATCACTGATTGCTTAGCCTAAAACAGTGACAACTAAAAGATTCCAAAAACAATTTAGTCAAATCAAAATAAGCTAAATATTATGTGGCTGTCCATGGTACTGATTTATGTTTATGAGTGAGTGTGTGCGTGTGTGTGTGTGTTGCGCAATGCAAGTGGGTTAGTTTTGTAAATAAGTAGAAACAACATGTTGAAATGCCAATGCCATCTTCCCCTCTTTCATGTTGCCCTAACAGTCTATGACTCTGCCATACAGTCCACGCTTTTAGTTTTAGTTGTCCTAGCTATACCTGGCTATAGTCCTTGCTCAATAGCCTAACTTTCTTTCATTGGCAATGATGAGCCAGCTAGTTAACATTAGTCTACTACATCTAGCTACATATTGAACGTCCATCCTCTCAGGCCAGGTGCACAATGTATGAATTAATGGTTGGATCAGAATCACCGTTATAATCATTGGCCAGTATGAAGAAGTAAGTCAAACCAAAAGTCCTTATCTCCAACCATGGCTAATTCTAGCTAGCCACCGGAAGACAACAACACAACGAGATGCAACAATTCAAGTTTTTTCTGTCAATAATGTTTGGCTATTGGTGTGAAGCCAAATCCAAAACATACAGAGACAGAGGGGCACTGTTTTGCTCACTCGGATGCTGACTCCGACTCCGGTGAGATACAACGGGGTAGATAATTAACAGTAACAGCATGTGATGAGTCAAAAGAGAGTAGTGCAAAAATGTCAATGAGGATATTCCGGGTAGCTATTGGTTTACTATTTAATTAACTATTTAACAGTCTTATGGCTTGGGGATAGAAGCTGTTCAAGGTCCTGTTGGTCCTGTTGGTTCCAGACTTGGTTCATTGGTACCGCTATGCGCTATCAGAGAGAACAGTCTATGACTTGGGTGACTGGAGTCTTTGACATTTTTGGGTCCTTCCTCTGACGCCGCCTGGTTTAGAGTTCCTGGATGGCAGGGAGCTCGGCCCTAGTGATGTACTGGGCAGTATGCACTACCCTCTGTAGCACCTTGCTGTCGGATGTCAAACAGTTACCATACCAAGCAGTGATCAGCCAGTCAAAATGCTCTCAATGGTGAAGCTGTCTGAGGGCCCAAGCCAAATCTTTTCAGGTTACAGAGGGGGAAGAGGTGTTGCCGTGCCATCGAGGAACTTGAAGCTCTCGACCTGTTCCACAATACACCCAGTCACTACAAAGATACAGGCGTCCTTCCTAACTCAGTTGCCGTAGATGAAGGAAACTGTCCAGGATTTTACCATGAGGCCAATCATAACTTTAAAATAGATACCGAGTTGAATTGCTTTCATAAGAGATAACATTTATGTTAGTATTACTCCACAGTACTAACATAAATGACGGAGTGAAAAGAAGGAAGCCTTTTCAGAATGAAAAATATTCCAAAACATGCATCCTTTTTGCAACAAGGCACTTAAGTAACACTTAAAAATTAACTTTCTGTCTGGAATGCAAAGCGTTATGTTTGGGGCAAATCCAACTCAACACATCACTTCATATTTTCAAGCATGGTGGTGGCCGCATCATGTATGGGTATGCTTGTCATCGGCAAGGACTAGAGAGTTTTTTAGGATAAGAATCCTAGAGGAAAACATGGTTCAATCTTCTTTCCAACAGACACTAGGAGAGAAGTTCATCTTTCAGCAGGACAATTACCTAAAACACAAGGCCAAATATACACTGGAGTTGCTTACCAAGACAACATTGAATGTTCCTGAGTGGCCTAGATACAGTTTTCACGTAAAAATTGTGCTTAATTTGAGTCGAATCCTGCCGGAACAGAATCCGGCACATTTCCGTTTTGGATTGTTTTGTTCCGGAACCTATTTGGCCGGATCCGGTGCCTCTCAGTGGCATAAAAAATAATTGTCACTATTTGCAATGTAAAAATTCTAATAAAAGCGATCAAAGTTAATTTGAGTTGTCACTGCGTTAATTCTCCAGCCACGCCCCCCGTATCTCTCACATAACTAAAATTAGATTTGCTCACGATGATCTCTCCCCTTCTCTCTGCTCTGACAGACATGAGCCTGCAACTCGCATCTCTCCAGCACTGCACTTTATCATTTATTTCTTTATAGAGGCACGCAAAGGGTTCTGGAGGAGCTGCGGCATGCCTGATGAATCGAAATAAATTTGCCAAAGTTATATAGTTACTGCTGTCTGTTCAGAAAGAAAGGACATCAATTCAGAATAACCTACTACACCATGAGAAAGGCAAAAATTTAGCCACCGAGTATAAATAGCTTCTTTTAGACTAGCTGTGGAGTGTAGCTCAATAACAAGGCATAGCCTATAGTCTGGAACGCGCAGCAAATATGTCCGTAAACAAACACCATCCAAACAAAACGTGCCTTTCGCAATATTTCAATTAGTTTATAATCTCGGGAAAACACATGATGGAAAGCAAATGGCTCCTGCTGAAAAGAGAAGACTCTAATCCGTCAGCTCTAGGCTACCAAAATATTTGATCAACTTCTCTTCCAAATATTGTTTTACAAAGTAAAACAAGAGAGAGAGAGAGAGAGATAGAGAGGCTTTTGGCACGACCGCATATTCCATCACCAGCATGTGAGCTGCGCATCATTGGGTGAGTCAGTGAAACTGAAAAGCATTTTAAGGACTATAATTTACTCCTCATATTGTACCATAAAATATGTCTCCACACACCTAGGCATAGGCTATTGATGGATTCAAGACAAGGTCGTTTTCATTGAACTCAGATTCTCAGTTTGTCTGTGTCAAAGTAGCCTGTCATTTCAATCATTTGTGAGGTATTATGGTGCTTTCAAGATAACTGGGAACTTGGACAAAAAAAAGAGGTTGAATCATGACGTCAGTGATGTTCAGGTCAGAAAGTCGGAGTTCTGGAACGAGGCCAGAGTTCCCCACTTGGAATTCCAAGTTGGATGACCGTCCAAAACAAATCTTCCCAGTCGGAGCTTGTTTTTTCACGATTTCCCAGTTGTCTTGAATGCGTCCGGGGGGGCAAGGCTATTTTCTTGCCTGCCGAAATACTCCCCCTCTTCTATCTTGGGACTGCAAGGCCTGGCACACCTCTGGATAATTTTGGTACTGCAAGATAGAAAATGTTCTAATGTTTAAGAAAATAAATATAATAATACAATATAATATAATACAAATATTATCACACAATAACACAAAAACATCATAGAAAGTAAAGTTTGTTAACAAGCATTAAATAGGAAATTCAAATTTAAATCTTTGCATAAAAATATATAAAATTACAATAAATCAAAAATAAAAAGACAATAAATAACATAAACAAATTGGAAATCTGCAACAGCTCGACTGAATATTTAGTCCACTTTTTATGGAAAGTTTTCCAGGTGATACCGTCGCCTGGACCTCAAGCCTAACCTAGTCCTGACAGGCAGCGCAGACATAATCCTCCAATTATGGGATGGTTTTCATACAGGACTGGTGGAACCATCGTGGGCAGCGGTCACAACCAATCTGACATTTATGATGAAAAATGTTAATATATTTAAAACATTAAATACATTTTCTTGAATTACAATTATTTCATTATCAGACAAAGGGGATAATACTACCTCTAGAAATATTACTGCTCATACAAATTCATACTCGTAAAAATATGCCTTTAGAAGTGAACAAGCAATTACCCAGTTAGTGTCTTCCTCATTATTATCCCCATCCCCACAGAAGTGGCACAGTTGGCTCAAGTTATCCAGCAAAACATAATGTCAAGTAGTCTATACATCTTTACTTGTATTTTTCTGAGCAAACAGGGAACAGGGAATAAGGGAATAGTATAGGTTTCTTGTAACCAAATGTTTAAATGCATGTGTTTTAGTGGCCATCTAGTCAGAAGTTGGATCAAAGATCACCTTGAAAGATCCATATAAATGTTGTTGTTTTTTAAAATCTACAATTATATTAAATTAGAAATTGAACATACCAGTGTTTTGGAGGAGAGTAACTGCTATTTCTTCTCTCATGAAGTTAACATCTTTGTCCGTATTTGAAAAGACAATCGACTCCTCCTTCAGAACACATTCAGCAAACTGAGGAAATAATGTGATGGGCATTTCAGTTTACCCAACAAAATTATGTTACACATTATAATCGCAACTATACAACGACACAGCTATAATATAATTTGACCATTCTGTTTTGCCTTTTCGTCAGTATACTTTCAGCAGGTTAATTGTGCATTACTTGTACTCTCATACTTACTTTCAAGGCAAAGACCCCACAAGAAGTAACATCTTGTTGGCATGGGTGAGGAAGGGTACCACATACTCATCTGGAGATATTACACCCCTTCTCTCTCAGGAATGATCTGAACATATATGTTAATACAAGTACAGCCTTTTGAAACACTTTATTGATTACAATATAGAGATTACTAACAGTATAGCATTTCAAAGACTTTATTATTCCATTGTAAAAAAAATATTAAAGACAACAGGCCTTGCAGTCCCAAGATAGAAGAGGGGGAGAATTTCAGCAGGCAAGAGAATAGCCTTGCCCGAAATCCCTCCCCCTTTCTAATTTACTTAACTTTGTGGCTACAGTCAAATAATTACTGTGGCACACACTACTGGTCAACATGAGCTACCAAAATGATTCAGAAGTGTGCCAGGCCTTGCAGTCCCAAGATAGAAGGGGGGGGGGGATTTTGTTATGCAAGTAATAAACATTTCAGAACAACTACTAGTCGAATAAGATGGCGAATTTTGGCAAAGAGATTTATTTATAGACTAATACACTTGAAACAAATAACCAAACCGAAAAATGCAGACATTAGTAGTGCCTCCCCGAGATCAAACCGACATGAAAAATAAAATGAAACGCAGCCTAACGTGAACAGAAATCTCAACTAGCAAGCAAGTCGCAGCAATGAAGAATTGAGTGCATGCGAGTTCAAGCATGTTGCAGCGATGAAGAATTGAGTAAGTACGAGTTCACGCGAAGGGGGGGGGGATAATTCTGGCAGGGGGGAGCTTTTCGGCACAACACCGGTACCTTAGAGCTCCCCAGATCACCTTCTCGCACTCAGTTTTTCTTCCGGCACCTCCCGATTTACAAATTAAGCACTGCTTAAATCGGCTTGAAAATATATGATATATGGCAAGACTTGAAAATGGCTATTTAGCAATGACCAATAACAAACTTTAAGATTTTTTTGTAAGAATAATGGACAAATATTGTACAATCCATGTTTGCAAAGCTCTTAGAGACACCCTGAAAGGTAATACTAACTTGTATTTACTTAGGGGGTTGAATACTTATTTATTTAAAAGTAATACACATTTTCTTCCACAGTCAAGGGGTATGAATATTTTCTGAAGGCACTATACAACTCACAGCATGGCTAAAAAACACATCTGGTAAAATTCATCCCATATTAAAGAACAACATGATCCCTTTGGTGATGAGGAGCAGCGCAGTGTGTGTGTGTGTGTGTGTGTGTGTGTGTGTGTGTGTGAGCTACACGCTTCCTGCTGACAGCGTAAAGAGAAGACAGGTGTTAAATTGTAGCTGACAACAGTCTAATGCTCCTGAATGCGGTATAATGTGTATATTTACAAGTTACATACAATACAAACATACAGTGCATTTGGATTCGAACCCCTTGACTTTTTCCACATTCTGTTACGTTACACCCTTATTCTAAAATTTATTAAATATTTTATTTTCCACATCAATCTACACATAATACCCCATAATGACAAAGTGAAAAAAGTTTTTTAGAAATTTTTGCAAATATATAAAAAATATAGAAACAGAAATACTTAATTTACATACAGTAAGTAGTCAGACCCTTTGCTATGAGACTCGAAATTGAGCTTAGTTGCGTCTTGTTTCCATTGATCATCCTAGAGATGTTTCTACAACTTGATTGGAGTTCACCTGTGGTAAAATCTATTGATTGAACATGATTTGGAAAGGCACACACCTGTCTATATAAGGTCCCACAGTTGACAGTGCATGTCAGAGAAATATCCAAGCCGTGAAGTCGAAGGAATTGTCCATAGAGCTCCGAGACAGGATTGTGTCGATGCACCGATCTGGGGCAGGGTACCAAAAAATGTCAGCAGCATTGTAGGTCCCCAAGAACACAGTGGCCTCCATCACTCTTAAATGGAAGAAGTTTGGAACCACCAAGACTCTTCGTAGAGCGGCTGCTCTGCCAAACTGAGCAATCTGGGGAGAAGGGCCTTGGTCAGGGAGGTGAACAAGAACCCAATGGTCACTCTAACAGGGCTCCAGAGTTCCTCTGTGGAGATGGAAGGACCTTCCAGAAGGACAACCATCTCTTCAGCGCTCCACCAATCAGGCCTTCATGGCAGAGTGGCCTGATGGAAGCAAATCCTCAGTAAATGGCACGTGACAGCCTAAAGACTCTCAGACCATGAGAAACAAGATTCTCTGGTCTGATGAAACCAAGATTGAACTCTTTGGCCTGAATGCCAAGCGTCACGTCTGGAGGAAACCTGGCACCGTCCCTACGGTGAAGCATGGTGGTGGCAGCATCATCCTGTGGGGATTTCTTTTCAGCGGCAGGGACTGAGAGACTAGTCGGGAGCGAGAGAAAGATGAACGGAGCAAAGTCCAAAGAGGTCCTTGATGAAAACCTGCTCCAGAGTGCTCAGGACATTTGGGGCGAAGGTTCACTTTCCAACAGGACAACGACCCTAAGAACACAGCCAAGGCTTCGGGACAAGTCTCTGAATGTCCTTGAGTGACCCAGCCAGAGCCCGGACTTGAACCCGATCAAACATTTCTGGAGAGACCTGAAAATAGCGACCTGTGTAGCGACACTCCCCATCCAACCTGACAGAGCTTGAGAGGATCTGCAGAGAAGAACGTGAGAAACTCCCCAAATACAGGTGTGCCAAGCTTGTAGCATCATACCCAAGAAGACTCCGCTGTAATCGCTGCTAAAGGTGCTTCAACAAAATACTCAGTATTTTTAATACATTTGAAAATAATGTCATTATAGGGTATTGGGCACACTTCCTTACACGGTACACCAAAAACAGATTTCAAATGTAGACATTTATGCTAAGAAACAGATGGCTGTGATATAATGACCATGAGGAAAACTTGTTCATACAGATGTAGGATCTTAATTTGAGCCAGTTTGCTACAGCAGGAAAATAATCCTGCAGCAACAATACATTGAATTATTATGTGGGTTATAATTCATAGACATTTTTCTTAAGGGAAAATCAAGTCTGAAATTTTTTTAAACCTCAAATGCACGGCACATTTTACATTTCCTGCAACAGGATGATCAACTTAAGATCCTTCATCTGTACTGTATAATTTAACAATGACATGTACTTTATTTGTGTGTAAATATAGGTTAAAAACAGCATATGAATACCATTTGAAATGACAATGATGATGATGGTTGTATAATGTCTAACTCACATAGAGATGCTATGGTGGTGTGAAACTCCAAACCTTCCCTTTGTATTTCGGCAGCATCCCTCTGTATCTGTTCCTCTGATCCACCGGGTATATTGTAGAGCACAGTAAAGCATCTGTGATACTGTTGTTGAAACATGCAGTGCCAGAGCCTCTGTTAGTCTCTATGGCCTCTGAGGGCAGCCCTTATCTTTTAACAACACGCATCTCATGCTCTCCTCTGGCATACAAATGAAAGACTCACTTAGGAGCTGTCTCTTTCCTCCCTCTGTCTCTCTCTCTCTGCTCTATTTGCTTTTTCCCGTCTGCTCTCTCACTCTCTCTCTGTTCTCTTTGCCCTCTCTTTCTT
This sequence comes from Oncorhynchus tshawytscha, assembly GCF_018296145.1. Classification (NCBI taxonomy): domain Eukaryota; kingdom Metazoa; phylum Chordata; class Actinopteri; order Salmoniformes; family Salmonidae; genus Oncorhynchus; species Oncorhynchus tshawytscha. Next base: position 13,976,451 of record NC_056459.1, read on the forward strand.
TCTCTCTCTCTCTCTCTCTTTCCTCTCTCTTCTGCTCCCTTTCTCTTTCTCGTCTGTCTGCTCCCCTCTCTCTTTCTCGTCTGTCTGCTCCCCTCTCTCTTTCTCGTCTGTCTGCTCCCCTCTCTCCATCCATCCCTTTCTGACATGCTAATCCTGTTTAAACTTGGAAATGTAGCCATATTGTATAAGTGCTGTGTGTGTGTGTGTGTGTGTCCTGATTTATCCCTCCAAACCATTTCATTCACACTGCTAGTTACTGAGCTGTGCTATCAGTGCTTTGCGAGAGGCGAAACAAAGGCATTACCTATCGCAGTCAAGTTTCTGATTGAAAAGTTGTTAGAATTTCCCAAAGGCTCATCTTTCTAAAGAAAAGTCTAGCTAACATAATAAAAGCAATTGAAAGATTGCGTCGACATACGTGGCAGCTCTGCTGCTAGCTCATAAGCAACTTTGCTTATACTGTATTTTAGGCAGTGCCACTCCGATATTGCTCGTCCTAACATTTATATATGAATTAATTCCATTATTTTACTGTTAGATTTGTGTGCGTTGTTGTGAATTGTTAGATACTGCTGCACTGTTGGAGCTAGGACCACAACCATTTCGCTACACCCACAATGACATCTGCGAAATATATGCGTGTGATCAATACAATTAGATTTGATTTGATTTGAAAATATGTTGTTAACCTGCAAACATAATTAGTAAAACAGTCATGTTCTGGGTTAAGTTCTCCCCTAACTCACTTAGAGTGGAGCTGGTAAGTTAAACGACAATAACATGACATTGTTAGGCTCTAATGTGGATTTAAAGTGACACTGAACATCACACAGTAATAACACTGAAATGAGGAAAGGCAGCACCCTGATCAAGTCAACAGCGATGGGTCTAAGAGAGGAATTACATCTCCATTACATGGTAAGGGACAGTAGCCTTCAAATACATTTATGGTTGACAATCTATCCTTTGCTCTGAGTGCTTCCATTTTGACTTCTTCCATGGTTATGTTAAAGAGAAGATAATGGCTTTTTTATCCCTGTGGGAAATCTTGTTTGCAGCACAGTGCATATACACTGAGTGTAAAAAACGTTACAAACACCTTCCTAATATTGAGATGAGTTTTCCTTCAGAACAATTCGTCGAGGCATGGACTCTACAAGGTGTGGAAAGGGTTCCACAGGGATGCTGGCCCATGTTGACTCAAATGCTTCCGAAGGTTGTGTCAAGTTGACTGTATGTCCTTTGGTTGGTGGACAGTTCTTGATACACATGGGAAACTGTTGAGCATGAAAACCCAGCAGCGTTGCAGTTCTTGACACAAACCGGTGCGCCTGGCACCTACTACCACACCCCGTTCAAAGGCACTTAAATCCTTTGTCTTGCCCATTCACCCTCTGAATGGCACACACACACAATTCATGTCTCAATTGTCACAAGGCTTGAAAATACTTCTTTAACCCGTCTCCTCCCCTTCATCGACACTGATTGAAGTGGATTTAACAAGTGACATCAATAAGGGATCATAACTTACACCTGTACAGTCGTCACCTGGTCAGTCTATGTCATGGAAAGAAGAGGTGTTCTTTATGTTTAATACACTCAGTGTATAAAAACACATCGTCAAGCGTAGACTTATACTGACAATAAACGCAGGTAGAAAAGGTGCTACGAGTGACAGATCAATGATTCATCTGTACACCATATACATCATAAACATAAACACACTCAGTCAAGTACAATGTCACCTGTACCAGCCTGCTGGTTTTTAACATTCAGAAGCCACTGAGACAAAATATTGCCTGGCTCTATTCTTTTTGTGCCCTGGTGCCCTATAATGTCGCACGCGAGGTGTAGCTCAAACTCCTGGTAAAGAGGCTGTCTGGGGTCCATCAGTGACCTCCTGACCGGTCTGCTTGATCCCCTGCACCTTCCTTGCAGAGCTAACTATGTTTTTGTTGTATATTTATCTGCGAGACGTGCTACGTTTTATGGAGAAGCCAGAGCGTGGCTTTGTAGTACAGCCTTCTGTTCTATAGAACGATATTGTCTCATTACACTCATAACCAGCTATTAGATTATAACCAAGGCCATGATACTATCAACTACATGGGGTCAGGACATATGATTAGTCTTGTAATGCTGAGAGGATGTCTTTAAAAATGGATCTATGCAACAGAGTAGAACATGAGAAATCACCAGCATTGACCTTATTATTGTGTCTGACAGAGAAAGTGATGATTCCATAATGTTATTCATTATGTGAATATACTGCAAATGCTAGTCATTAATTAAGCATGTTGCACAGTATTTGTTTTCTCAATGTTGTTACAGCTGACTAATCAAACAATATATGGACAATAACTTTTCTGTGTCGTTCATCATGCAGGCATATATTTCAGATACAAATAATAGTTGTATAGATTCGTGAACTGGATTAGTGAATCCAATTGCTGTGGAGATTTCCAACTGTTTTATTATTTATTGACAACTTGAAAATGAGTTATATTTCTGGGTTGACTGTCTCCTCTGCTGGACCCCAAAAAATATATTTTCTCTCCTCCGATCTAGGATCATCTCCCTCTGGCTTTTCATACTCAACTGAGCCTAATTTATTTGATAAGTGAGGCTCACTATGCATACTTGATCAGCCACAGATACATGGTTTTACTTTTTACTATTTTGCTGAGATTTTTCTACAATTTAATATTAATAGACGTGCCATCAGAAAGTATTCACACCCCATGGCTATTCCCACATTTAGTTGTGTTACAGCCTGAATTTAAAATGGATTAAATAGAGATATTTTGTCTAGGGCCTACACACAATAATGTAAAAGTGGAATGATGTTTTTTTTTACATTTCTACAAATGAATAAAAAATGAAAGCTGAAATGTCTTAACTCAGTAAGTATTCATCCCCTTTGTTATGGCAAGCCTAAATAAGTGCAGGAGTAACCGTTTGATGAACAAGTCACATAATAAGTTGCCTGGACTCACTCTGTGTGCAATAATAGTGTTTAACATGATTTATGAATGTCTACCTCATCTCTGTACCCCACACATACAATTATCTGTAAGGTCCCCCAGTCGAACAGTGAATTTCAAACACAGGTGCAACCACAAAGACCAGGGAGGTTTTCCAATGCCTCACAAAGAAGGGCACCCATTAGTAGATGGGTAAAAAAACACACAAAAAACAGACATTGAATATCCGTTTGAGAATGGTAAAGTGATTAATTACACTTTGGATGATGTATCAATATACCCAGTCACTGCAAAGATAAAGGCGTCCTCCCTAGCTCAGTTGCCAGAGAGGAAGGAAACCGCTCAGGAATTTCACAATGAAGCCAACACAGTTACAGAGTTTAATGGCTGTGATAGGAGAAAACTGAGGATGGATCAACAACACAACATCGTAGTTACACCACAATATTAACCTGATTGACAAAGTGTAAATAAGGAAGCCTGTATAGAATAAATATATTCCAAAACATGCATCCTGTTGGCAACAAGGTATTAAAGTAATACTGCAAAAATGTGGTAAAGCAATTCACTTTTTGTCCTGAGTACAAAGTGTTATGTTTGGGGCAAATGCAATACAACACATTACTGAGTACCACTCTCCATATTTTCAAGCATAGTGGTGGCAGCATCATGTTATAGGTATGCAGGTATGCAGAACAAATGAATATGATGGTAAACCCCAGGGAGTTCTTTCAGAACAGGGCAGAATGTTTCAGGAAACAGTGCTTCGACATTTGAAGAGTACGTCAGCTAGCAGGGCATTGTTGTCCTTTTATAACAGGTGACGATCAGCAGAAATAAGGGAGTACTAACTAACTCTCATAGAAGTAGATGTGAGTTTCTCTTTCAAACAATCTCCTGGCCTTGTACACAGCAAATAGCTAACATTCGCCAAAGCAAACTAGCTACTGATAGTGCAACCCTAGTAACAGAACAGATGAAGATGAAAAATGATCAGGTCTACTGTACATCTTACTGTAGAAATTATTGTTGAAAACTAGTCTAGGTTGGAACTGTTGCTGTTAAAATACAATTGTTATTCTGAACTGGAATAAACTGATTGGAGCAAGATGCTTTTTGAGGCAAACACATAACACGTAAAAAAAATCTCTCTAAGCAATTGTATTAGTTTAAAATTATATACAGTAATTTCCCATTTTTTTCATACAATATATCTCAGTATTTTAATGAATTATACAAATTTAATAAAATACAAATAAACAATAAATATTTGTCTCTCTGAAATGAAACCATCAAGTGACAGATTTTGTATTTTTTTCATGCCACAATTAGATAATGAAAAAAACTATATCTTTCATAATTTCTTTAAACAATAAAATATAATTTACAAACATTTCTAAAAATGGATATATAGCATTTTGGAATGAAACTCTTCAAATATGATTCATATGATATATTATATACAGTGCCAGACAAAAGTTTGGACACAGCTACTCATTCAAGGGTTTTTCTTTATTTGTACTATTTTACTATTTATGCCAAGATTGTGCAAAGCTGTCATCAAGACAAAGGGTGGCTACTTTGAAGAATCACAAATATAAAATATATTTAGATTTGTTTAACACTTTTTTGGTTACTACATGATTCCATATGTGTTATTTCATAGTTGTGTTGTCTTCACTATTATTCTACAATGTAGAAAATAGTAAAAAATAAAGAAAAACCCTTTTGAGTAGGCACTGTATGTCCAAACTTTTGACTGGTACTATAGGTATTTAGCATATGGACGTGACAGCCAAACATTGTATCATGGCCTTACAGTCCATAATACATAATCCACCAACAAAGTGGAATGACAGTTGAAAGTGTCACGCCCTGGTCAAAGTATTTTGTGTTTATCTTTATGTATTTGGTCAGGCCAGGGTGTGGCATGGGGTTTTTGTAATTGTGGTGTGTTTGTCTTGGGGTTTTGGTGGTGGTATTGGGATTGTAGCTTAGTGGGTTGTCTAGCAAAGTCTATGGCTGTCTGGAGTGGTTCTCAATCAGAGGCAGGTGCTTATCGTTGTCTCTGATTGGGAACCATATTTAGGCAGCCATATTCTTTGAGTTTGTCGTGGGTGATTGTCCTTAGTGTCCTATGTGTACGCTCTGTTAGTTTGCACCACATAGGCTGTTTCGTTTATTGTTTTTTTGTAAGTTCGTGTTTCTTTGTTGTATTAAACATGGATCGCAATCGACATGCTGCAGTTTGGTCCGACTCTCCTTCATCACCACTAGAAAACCGTTACAGAAAGTTGATGATCAGATTTACACACCATGATCTAACATGGTAATATTAATGTTGTTACTGTGGTGATTAGAAAACCAGAGGCCAGGGAACTCTTTGTAACAGTGTGCCTCCCAATTGGCACCCTATATAGTGCACTACTTTGGAAGGAATAGGGCGCCACTTGGGATGCATACAGATTTACACAACCACAGCACCAGCCCAACTTTGATGAACTTATTTTCCCCCGTCATACACAGTTAGTTCGTTAGCTTCCTCAGGATTAAAGATAAAAGAGTGGATCCAAATGGTGGCGTCTGGCAGAAGCATGTTTCTAATCAGGCATTAGAGGCCTTCATAATAACACGGAGATGAGTATGTTGTCTCTCTCTCTCACTGTAATTCTCACAGTTTGTGCATGCAAATCACCCAGATGGAATTAGTGGTGGAGTGTTGGGGGTGAGGGGGATGAGGGATGTGTCACGAGGGGTCGACATCTTTGTGGAACATAATTCCCATTTATCCTAAATTAGGACGGGTGCGGCTCTGCGCCCCTTTGATGTTCCACTAGGCAGGGGGTTAGGGGACTGGGGGGGTGGGGAAGAGGGGGAGGAGTGGGGAGGAGAGGGGATATTGCTGGAGCTCAGGCAGATGTTTCAAGCTCCTCTTCAGAGAGGGTGATGAAATGGACTCGGGGCATGAGGAGATACATCTGGCTGTTGCACACACACACGCACGCACACATGCACGCACACACACAGTACCAGTCAAAATTGGTTTAACACTTTTTTTGGTTACTACATGATTCCATATGTGTTATTTTATAGTTTGTTTGTCTTCACTATTATTGTACAATGTAGAAAATAGTACAAATAAAGAAAAGCCCTGGAATGAGTAGGTGTGCCCAAACTTTTGACTGGTACTGTATGTGGCGCAATGGTACACGACCTATTCTTCTAATATACTCCCAATCGAGAAATAATGTGCGCATTTAAGATCAGTATATATTTTCGAGGTCAGAGTAGTTGGAAGACAGTAGACATGTGTGAGATGGTGTCTTCAGATACATGACAGTTAACGAATGCATAAAATAAACATTTACACATTGAAATCGTTAGATTTTCTGAATGCATTTTGGAGCATCTGTGCTGATCTTTAAGTGATTACAGCAGCATCCAATTGTCGCGGATGATCAGTTGGGGAACAAGTCACATTTAGGGATCAGAAGAATTGCTTTTGACGCACTTCCAGGAATTAACAGAGGTGTAGAAAAAAGGGTTGATGAATAGTATAGTTCTAAAGGAGACAACTATAGATAGAAACAAACTATGCTATGACCAACTGACATGGATGGACTTAGTGACCTGGACTAACCAGTCCCATGGCAGAGCGCAGAAAAAAACGTTGTGGTGATGTTTCTAAATGTTCTTTATGCATTTTATCCTCTCTTTCTATCTCCAGGAATATGATGATGGATACGGGACAGCTTACGATGACCAGGGTTATGACTCCTACGACAACAGTTACAGCAATCAAGGACAGAAGTAAGAGTTCAGTTCCTGTTTCACACGTGTCCTTATCCTCACCTCTGTTTTAGCAAGACAATACTGTAGTGTCTATTATTGGTGTTTATTAGTTAAATAGGGGGGAAACGGATGCTTGAGTGGGCAAATCAAGTGGACCCTATTAGGATTTTGTCTGAATCAAAAATACATGAAGGTTGTCTGAGATTGTCGGCAGGATGTTGCATCAATGCTTTACATCAGATTAGCATGTTAGCATGCTATTTCTCCATTAGCAGCATTTGAACAAGAGGTCTTCGTGAATCTACCCGAACCCGGTAACCCGAGGTCCGACCCGATCTGTGTGAAAATATGTGAAATACCAACCGGATCTGAAATTATATTTGAAGAGTTAGTTCCTAAACAACAGAAACACACATTTCCATTTTATTATCTTACATTATTGTCAGGTTGTCCCATTTCCTCAAACCAAATGTGTCACTATCATTTTGTGACAAAATGACATATTCACTTCATGAATACCAGCCACTGTGCACTTCACTTCAGGTGAAATAAGCTATAGACCTACTTGTTATGGGAGAGGAGGAGGACACAGTGGATAATGATAGCCTAGGCTGTATAAAGTGCAAGAAATATATAAACAGGGAAATTGTCTGTAATCGCCTCATTTATGCACATTGTGGATACAGGGGGGAAAATGTTGCCCATAATATCAAGATCTGAGCTACTTAATATAATTGTTTAATTGATTCAATTTACTTGTTTATTCAGGCTTTTTTTCATTTGTTAGGCTTGGCCTATTTAGTATGTTATTTAGCTATTTTATCATTATTTTTATATTTAAAATAACAGTGTGTTAATTAATGTTGAATGTGTGATATAAGAAAGGTGACCCATTCATGCGCTAGTTTCCTGGCTTTCATTAAAAAATAATTACTACTACTGCAGAGTTGCCAACACATTCTTCTGGTCGTCTTTAAAAAATAGCATTTTTGACCATTTAATCTGCTCATGCAGTGTGTGAATGTGTGTTTGCATTAGACTGATAGCCATAGGCTTATCTGCAGAAAATGATGTAGCCAAATGTTGAAAGGCTGCCGATGTATACATTGTGTAAGGCATGGATAGGTATAAGAAATATCAGGACAACTTCACTCTTCACAGAGTGGCATGGATGACTTTTCTATCAAACCGGCATCCAAACCAATCTCAGGCTGTGTAGGCTAATTCTGTAGGCTTGAATGAAATCTGCATTTCATTTAGAAAACAAAATATTAGGCTATTATAATTAGTTAGACCTGAGTTATAGAAATAGCCTACTAAAATGTGTCTAACACTGTCTAACACACAGCACTCTCTGACTACTTAGCATCCTAAAATCACCATATAAAAATCCTCTATACTCAAAAACGTGGTCAACAGAAACAAAATAAACCTACACCTACATATCCCAATTGTTGGAAATGACACGGGAATGCAAATGGGAGACTCCATCCTTTCCTAGTTTATTCAAAATGTATTTTTAATTCGAAGCTTGTTGGTCAAGCTTGCTATAGCCTACCTTTAGTCTAAATCAATGTTTATCAAAACAGTTAAGTAAACTAGATTGTAATTTTATTTGATTTTTTTTATTTGATTTTACTAGACAAGTCAGTTAAGAACACATTCTTATTTTTAATGACGGCCTAGGAACAGTGGTTCAGGGGCAGAATGACAGATTTGTACCTTGTCAGCTCGGAGATTCAGTAAAATAATTTGTTACTCTCAGGCTGGCATGCGATGATCATCACAAAAAATTCCTCCTACTCAAATATTTAGTCAACAGAAATAAGGAAAACATTTCTGAAAACCTCCTAATGTTCTCCATCTAACTATAGGGATGTAATTATGAAAATACTAAGCTGTAGAACACAGATAAATTATTTTAGATACAACGAAAATGCACGTTAAAGTTCAGCAGACAAGTATGTCGATAATGCTCCATTTTGGGCAATCACGCAAAATCTTTTTTCTTTCAGATCCATTGGGTCAGATACAGACCTGACCCAATTTGAATCTGATTCTCTCTCAACTCTGACATGTTTTGGTCCAAATCGGATCAAATAAAAACAGTATATATTTTTTTACGTCTGGAGCCTGTCAGGGTCGGGTAGGAATTTCACATATCCAATTCGGATCGGATCTCAATTTCGGGACCCGAACCTGTTACAGATTCAGGTTCCCAGTTGGGAACCAACGTAAACTGGGACGTGGCGCATGGAACGCAAAAATATTCTTAGAAATATTTAACCTCCACACATTAACAAGTCCAATAGCTCAAATGAAAGATAAACACCTTGTTCATATAGCCAGCAAGTCAGATTTCTAAAATGTTTTACGGCGAAAACATAGCACATATTTATGTCAAACCACCACCATAGACACAGCTAATTTGAATTAGCCACGTTGAACAAAATATGCAATCAACAACCGCAGGATTAAAAGAAAAATAATTCACTAACCTTTTGAAAATCTTCATCAGATGACAGTAATAGGACATGTTACACAGTACATTTATGTTTTTTTCAATAATATGCAATTTATATCCATAAATCTCTGTTTACAATGATGCCATGTTCAAAAAAATGCTACTCAGATGTCCGGAGAAATGATGATATCTGCCAGAGCTAACGTCAGATAACAAGCAATACACATCATAAACTTTTACTAAATATACATGTTCTACATATAGTTAGAAAGATACACTTCTTCTTAATGCAACCGCTGTGTTACATTTATTTTTAACGTTACAGAATTCGTTCACTAGGCTATAATATGAGACGGCGCTCAGAAATTAGCATTATGTCTCCTCTATCTCGGAGTCCACAGAAACCCATAATTAACACATAAATATTCCCTTACCTTTGATGTTCTTCGATCAGAAGTCGTGGAAGAAGTTATACTTACCAAAAACTGCGTTTGGTTTTCAAGTCTGTGTCTTTAGGTTATCAAAAACGACAAATTCCGGTCGAAATGCAGGCAAAATTCTAGTGGATGCGCATCAAAACTTCAAAATGACATATTATATGTCGACTAAACTGGTCAAACTAAGTGCAGAATCGAGCTTTAGCATGTTTTTAACATAGAAAACAATCCTTAGCGTGAACAGACAAACCTACATCGTTTGGTGAATCTTGGAACAAAGGGAGCTCCGGACCAGACGTGCGCATGAAAGTGCATGTATTTTCGCGTGACCTGGAGGTTTCAGCCCGCCTCACAATGAGAGGCCCCACTGAAAGGGGACATCGCGCTGAAGAGATAGGACCTGTTCCCAGATCTGTAGCTGGTTGGGAAGGGTGGGGGCGATGACGTCAAAGTTGGCCCAACTTTTCTGTTGTCAAGAGAGAGTTTGGGAGAATGGATGCCCTGAGAGTTCTGCTTTACATAGAGACATAATTTGAACGGTTTTAGAAGCTTTAGAGTGTTTTCTATTCAATAATTATTATTATATGCATATATTAGCAATTTTTGACAGATTTTTTTTCTGTTTACTATGGGCACGCAATTCCTCCAAAGGGGGCAGTAGTCAGCCCTATCCTTAACAGCTACTGTCACCATTCACACCTGTATGTCTCACTCTCGCTACACAGGCTAATGAATAACTAGCGTGCTAACATGCTAATCTGACATGGCTCACCTGTTAAGGATAGGGCTGACTACTGCCCCCTTTGGAGGAATTGCGTGCCCATAGTAAACAGAAAAAAAATCTGTCAAAAATTGCTAATATATGCATATAATAATTATTATTGAATAGAAAACACTTGGACTTGTTAATGTGTGGAGGTTAAATATTTCTAAGAATATTTTTGCGTTCCATGCGCCACGTCCCAGTTTACGTTGGTTCCCAACTGGGAACCTAAATCTGTAACAGGTTTTAACAATCAGGAACATGAAATGGACTCGTGGCATGAGGAGACACACACACACACAGAGCTGCGTGGAGCAGTGGTGCATCCACTTTTCTCCTATGTTCACAATTGAGAAATAATGTCATTTCAGTACAGTAAATATTTTTGGTTTTCGAATTGTTTGAAAGACCGTAGAAATATCTATGTGTGGGGTGGTGTCTTCAGATCCATTACTGTTACCTTATGGATAAAATAAACATTTCTGCATGAAATAGTTAGATTTGTAAGGACAGACTAATACATAAATGTGTGTTGGAGCATCTGTGCTATCTTTAATTAATTACAGCATCATCCAGCTGTCGGTAATGATCGGTTGGTGGAAAAGTCACATTTAGGGATCAGAAGAATTGCTTTTGACATACGTTCAAAAATGAGCGGCGATACAACAATATTTAATAGAAAAAAACTGGTTCATGAATATTTGAGTTCTGAAGGAGAAAGAGACAGTTCTGAATTATAAATAGATAAACATCCACTACGTCATGAGGAACTGAAATGGAATGACCTCTAATAGATTGAACTCTAATGGAACATACGGAGGGGCGATCAGAGAGGCCAGGCATGCATAGGGCATGTCTTAGTGCCAACATAGAAGACAGCGTTTGGGGGCTCAGAATGAAATTGAGGGCAAACAAACTACTGTATCTTCTCATTCTGATGTCCTGTCAAAAGCATTTTAACCATAATGCCATAGCTTGACTAATACTAGTGGATCCCTTGTGCTAATATTTTTTTAGCCTATTTTCCATGTCAGCCATTGTTGCCTCATGAAGCCTAAATGGCTGTTTGGTTGTTTGGCTCTAGACAACAGCAACAGAAGACCCTGCAGCTACATTGCTGTTTGGTGTCCTATAGCTCTATGCAATAGGAACCATCGGTTGGAACCTAGATCAGGGAACAGAACCAACATTTTTTGAAGAACAGAATCAGAACCGGGAAAAAAAGTGGTCTACACTGTTCCGGAACAGAACCGTTATTTTACTTTTTAAAAAATTAATATTACATTATTTTACATACCGGGTATTTTTTTTTTGACTCCCACAAAAATGTAACAACGTGCTTATGCAAAGCCACTCAGAAACTTATTCCAGTGTCTGCCTGCCAGCTGAAAATCTTTGCTAGTGTGTGTGCATGTGTAGGCTAACTGCCCCTTCCCCTCCGAAGCTTAGGCTACCTACTGATGCTTCAGAGGTATTTTTATTAGAGAAGAATGGATTACATTTTTCAATGCTAGTTAGATACTATAAATATCATTTTTCCCATTGGATTTATTAACTACTGTCACGCCCTGACCTTAGTTATCTTTGTTGTATTTATTATGTTGGTTAGGTCAGGGTGTGACGGGGTGATATATGTGTTTTTGTCCTGTCTAGGGTTTTTGTTTATGGGTTTTTTCCAATCTAGGTGTTTTTTGGTCTATGGTTGCCTAGATTGCTTCTCAATCAGAGGCAGCTGTTTATCATTGTCTCTGATTGGGGACCATATTTAGGTAGCCATATGCCTGGGATAGTTTGTGGGTTATTGTCTATGTATAGTTGCTTGTTTCAGCACTCATGTTATACAGCGTCACGTTCGTTTTGGTTAGTTTGTTTAAGTGTTCTTCCTTTAATAAAGAGGAATGTATTCTCATCACGCTGCGCCTTGGTCTCCTCGTTACAACGAACGTGACAACTACAAAAAGATAAAACGTCTTTTTGTTTTAGTTCTGGTGACGCTCTGCACACACAAGCTTGTTAGCTAGTTAGCTAGCTCTGGTGCAACGTTAAACCAACCCTCTGAAGTTCAAAGACATTAAAATCGTCTCTTCTCCGTACGAATAATTCTGTGGGCCTAATTAAGATAATAAGATGCCCAGTGCTTCAATGTCAAGCCTTCTCCTTCTCCCTCTCTCAATCTCTCCCAACCGGAATCATTTCTGTCATATCTCGCACCCTACACTTGCCTGTCCAATACATGTAAACATCCGTAGCCTGCTCCATAGTAAGCTGTTCTATCTGATTGGTGACATAATCTAATGTTTCGCTAAATGTACAAAAAAAATAATTTAAAGAGGAACAGAAAGGAACAATATAAACCGTTATTTTTTGGGGGTTGAAACGGTTCAGAACTTTATTTTGCTGGTCGTAACAGTAGAAGGGAACAAAACAAATATTGGTTCTGTTCAGAACGAAACGCTTGGGAAATAATTTAGGTTCCCACCCCTGATAGAAAAAGAAGACCCTACAACTAAATGTACAGAATTGATTTTCTCATATCAAGGGAGCGATCGTGATTACTTTCACCATGTCACTTAAGGTCAAAGGACACTCTTTTATCGGTCCTGCATCTGGGATGCGTCCCAATTGGCACCATATTCCACATATAGCGCACTACTTTTGACTCTCTCTGGTCAAAAGTAGCACACTAAATTTAGAATTGGGCACCATTTGGGACGCATCCCTACTGCTGTCACACCATCTTCCCACCTCTCCTCTATTCTGTATTTTCTGCGTGCATGGGCAGTTTCAAAGAGGGCTTGATTGTTGCTGCACTTAAGATGTCAAAAATTGCATTAGAGGCAGCTATGTGTGGTGGGGGGGGGGAGAAAGAAAAAATAACATATTAGACTGTCCCCTGCTTTGTGAGGAGGCATGGTTGATGTTTTCTTTTGTGTCGGTGTCAGGATATATGTCGCCCAGGCCAGGCGGCATCCATCTCTCACACACTCTCTGTTAGGGCCAAAGTATCTGCTTTTCTCTCTCCCCCTTTCTCTCTCTCACCCCTCTATGCAGTTCCTCAGAGACTGAGGGGTACATATTAAAGCCTGCCTGCCTCTTAGAACCCTGGTGTCTATTTGCAGCCATTTGTTTTAAAAGGAGCCTGGTGAATAATCACAGAAGCTTAAGGCAGAAGGAAAATGGAGTCCATCATGTAGAGGCTGGGTGGATTATGTGTGTGTATGTTCTGCCCAGAGGCCTGATGCTAGACTCAAAGAGATTCTGAGATCTATTTTCTGGCTAGAGATGGGTGTGAGTCCCAAATGGCACCTTATTCCTTTTATAGTGCACTACTTTTGACCAGGGTCCATAGGGCTCTTGTCAAAAGTAGTGCATTACAAAAGTAGTACACTATATGGAATAGGGTGCTGTTTTAGATGCACCCATGGGCTGACTAATGGGCCTCCATACTTTACATCATCTTCCTCCTGAGGCACACTATTCTGTTTATTTACATATTTTTGTTGACTTATTTCTTTATACATCTCAGAACTGGCTCGAAAGTATTTATTTTTATTTTGAGCTTTGATTGTTTATCATGTACACGATACAAGCAAAGATCTCTTGCAATTTCTTAGAACACTGCAACCAGTCTGCTCTATATACACTCAGGATGACTATTTACTCTCAGTGAGTATTTATGAATATGTACAGTACAGTACCCTCCTTGCTTTCTGAACACACTAGTCATCTTTTTAATTCCTCATAAACCAATGCATTATTATTTTTCATAAAAAGTCAACCCTATTTCATAGGACAGTTGATTATTAAGAGATATTGTTAACCAGACGAGACCCTTTGATTTCTTCTTTCATCTGTAGAGTAAAAGCATCATAGACGCTAGCAGCCCTTAACAATGCATGGGGATGATACCCTGTAGCAAAGCGCAAAGACATCAAGGTACTGTATACACGGAGTACACCAAACATGAAGAACACCTTCCTAATATTGAGATGCACCCCCTCCTCCGTTTGTCCCCAGAGCTGGCACAATTGTGGAAAAACCAACTGTAGCAGCGTTGCAGTTCTTGACACAAACCGGTGCGCCTGGCACCTACTACCATACCCCGTTCAAAGGCACCTAAATATTTTGTCTTGCCCATTCACCCTCTGAATGGCACACATACACAATCCCTGTCTCAATTGTCTGAAGGCTTAAAAATACTTATTTAACCTGACTCCTCCCCTTCATCTACACTGATTGAGGTGGATTTAACAAGTGACATCAATAAGGGATGATAGCTTTCACCTGGATTCACCTGGTCAGTCTATGTCATGGAAAGAGCAGGTGCTCCTAATGTTTTGTCCACTCAGTGTATGTACATATGAATATTTTAATATACTACAACATAGTTATCCTACTACATCTAACAGCAGGCAATTAAATTGAAAGGACATCTGAACATGAACCATTTTCGCACTTTCAACTTGTTTTCTAAAGCATTAATTTCCCACACTACAGAGCCAGCGTGTACAGTTCAACCAACACTGCAGTGCATAGTGCATACAAAACAGCAAATTTCCTTTTTAAGGTCATACAATTTAGATCTGTTGATGAACAAAAGGTGCAGCCCTGTTTTAGCCTGGAGCCCAAACTCAGCCTGAGCAGGTCAGAGCGGTAGCAGGGCTGGAGCAGGGAAGGGCCCAGGGGAGTGTTAGACTGGATCCATGGACAAGACGTCTCCCTAACAATGTCTCACAGAGCCTGAGGAGCTCACAGCACAGCCACCATGTTAGATCCCTGGCTGGGTGGCAGGAAGGCAGGCAGGCAGGACTTCACTAGCTGCAGGATAACAAGCAGAGATTTTTACGACCATTTGTTTCTCCAGTGTCTCCAGTATGATATCAGCCCTATGCCTGGTGGGAAACTGGGCAGCCATTCTGGAGAGTTTGTTTTGGGAATTTGTGACATGTACAGTATGTCTATTATACAGTAGAGATGATTGAGATGGACATATTATTCCTACTAAATACAAGACATGCAACCTTTTTTCAAATCGTTATTGCTGATAATAGCCTAAACATTTTTTTAAAATCATATTAAGTCAACATGAATGTAGTAGATTCACGTTCAAAGGAAAAAATGAACAGTTCACAACCTTGAAACATGAGACTGTTACCGGTTCTTCTCAACTTGGAGACATTTGCATATTTCAGAAGACAGGGAAAACCTTCGGGAACATTCTGGAACGCCAGATCAGCATGACATCCATGGCAGCTTCAGGTTCAGCACAAGAGCAGTCAATCTGTATGAGCGCCATCATAGCCTCTTTCTACAGCATTTAATACACTAACCCAAATCAAATCATCAAATCAAGCTTTATTTATGCAGCACATTTCAGACATGGAATGGAACGCAATAATAAAAAACGGTGAAAATAAAAGCTGAAATATTTACTGCACAGCAAACATAAGATAGAAAATAAAATAATGACAAAATGGAATGACTTAAAAGCACCCTAAGGAAAAGCAAAGCTTAAAAATATGCGTTTTAAGACCACTTTTAAATATGTCCACAGTTTTGGCCCTCCCTCAGGTTCCCTGGCAGGCTATTCCAAAGGCTGATGGCATAATAACTAAAGGCTGTCTCTCCATGCCTCTTGGTCCTTGGCTTTGGGATAGTTAAAAGGCCAGGGCCAGAGGTCCTGAGGGACCTACTGTGTACATAACTTAAAATCATGTCTGATATGGGTGCACAATCATTGATCGACCCAACACAACCTAATTATTAAAACACTGGCAAAGGGCTAAGTCTCTGGAGAGTTAACTGAAGGTAGGTAGGTAGGTAGGTAGGTAGTAGGTAGGTAGGTAGGTAGGTAGGTAGGTAGGTAGGTAGGTAGGTGGGTAGGTGGGTAGGTGGGTGGGTGGGTATTATTAAGCAGGTGGAAGGTCAGATAAATAGAGAGACTGGAGGAGAATCACTTTCATTGATAGGAAGTGATCTCCCTGTAGGTAAATGAGGAGAATCACTTTCATTGTGTTAGTGATAGGAGGTGATCTCCCTGTAGGTAAATGAGGAGAATCACTTTCATTGTGTTAGTGATAGGAGGTGATCTCCCTGTATGTAAATGAGGAGAATGACAGGTGTTGCTCTGTATTGCAACTGCTGGACGCTGGGTGAGGTCATCCAGAGGATGGACACTCACACAGGTCGGTTTGGATCAGAGTGTTATTTCATTCCTGACACCTATAAGACTACAGGGGCCTCTCGTATCTTCCCTTTCCCGTCCCTTTCGCCTGAATACAGACCCTGGGCCGTCAGGCTGCTCCCAGAGGGCCGTGGTTACAGGGAGGAGGGCCGCGGTTACAGGGGTAGCTGTGACAGTGTTTTAAAGGGCAGACACATCCCCTAGGAACAGCTGTAAAACTCAATTCAAGAGACAAGCGTGGAGGTAAGAGGTAGCACAGAGCACAGGGGACTTGTAGAGATAGCAGCAAAGGGGAGAGCCATGCTGAGGTAAGAGAGTACAGAGGAGAGAACAGTAATGGATGTCCGAATGGCAAGTCTTGGTGGGTCGTCCACCAACAGTATGTGAACAGAAGTACCAATGTAGACCACTAAAGGTGTGGATCAGTTGTTTTTTATTTTTATTTCACCATTATTTCACCAGGTAGGCCAGTTACACATGGGATAAACAAACGTGCAGTCAATAACACAACAGAAAAATCTATATACACTGTGTGCAAATGTAGTAAGATTAGTGAGGTAAGGCAATAAATAGGCCATAGTGGCGAAGTAATTACAATTTAGCATTAACACTAGAATTATATATGTGCAGATGATGATGTGCAAGTAGAGATACTGGGGTGCAGAAGAGCAACAACAAAAAAACAATATGGGGATGAGGTAGTTGGGTGGGCTATTTACAGCTGATGCTTATAGTTAATGAGGGAGATGTAACTCTCCAGCTTCAGAGACTTTTGCAATTCATTCCAGTCATTGGCAGCAGAGAACTGGAAAGAAAGGCGGCAAAAGGAGGTGTTGGCTTTGGGGATGACCAGTGAAATATACCTGCTGGAGCGCGTGCTATGGGCGGGTGTTGCTATGGTGACCAATGAGCTGAGATAAGGCGGGGCTTTAACTAGCAAAGACTTATAGATGACCTGGAGCGAGTGGGTTTGGTGACGGATATCTAGCGAGGGCCAGCCAACGAGAGCGTACAGGTCGCAGTAGTGGGGCTTTAGGGGCTTTAGTAACAAAACGAATGGCACTGTGATAGACTACATCCTATTTGCTGAGTAGAGTGTTGGAGGCTATTTTGTAAATGCCAAAGTCAAGGATTGGTAGGATAGTCAGTTTTACGAGGGTATGTTTGGCAGCATGAGTGAAGGAGGCTTTGTTGCGAAATAGGAAGCCGATTTTAGATTTAATTTTGGATTGGAGATGCTTAATGTGATTCTGGAAGGAGAGTTTACAGTCTAACCAGACACCTAGGTAATGGTAATTGTCCACATATTCTAAGTCAGAACCATCCAGAGTAGTGATGCTAGTCGGGCAGGCGGGTGCGGCCAGCGATCGTTGAAGAGCATGCATTTAATTATACAAGCATTTAAGAGCAGTTGGAGGCCACGGAAGGAGTGTTGAGGAGTGTAGAATCACCAGCAGCAAGAACGACATCATTGATGTATACAGAGAAAAGAGCCAGCCCAACAATTGAATGCTGTGGCACCCTCATAGACACAGCCAGAGGTCCGGTCAATAGGCCCTCCGATTTGACACACTGAACTCTATCTGAGAAGTAGTTGGTGAACCAGGCAAGGCAGTCATTTGTGAAACCAAGGTCGGTTTGGATCAGAGTGTTATTTCATTCCTTATTTCATTGAGTCTTCCGATAAGAATGCAGTAATTAACAGAGTCGAAAGCCTTGGCCAGGTCAATGAAGACGGCTGCACAGTACTGTCTTTTATTGATGGCGGTTATGATATCGTTTAGGACCTTGATTGAGCGTGGCTGACGTGCAATAATGACCAGCTCAGAAACTAGATTGCATAGCAGAGGTACGATGGGATCCAAAATGGTCGGTGATCTGTTTGTTAACTTGGCTTTCGAAGACTTTAGAAAGGCAGGGCATGATGGATATAGGTGTGTAACAGTTTGGGTCTAGAGTGTCTCCCCCTTTGAAGATGGGGATGACGGCAG
This sequence comes from Oncorhynchus tshawytscha, assembly GCF_018296145.1. Lineage (NCBI taxonomy): Eukaryota > Metazoa > Chordata > Actinopteri > Salmoniformes > Salmonidae > Oncorhynchus > Oncorhynchus tshawytscha. Next base: position 13,995,066 of record NC_056459.1, read on the forward strand.
CAGCTTTCCAATCTTTAGGGATCTCAGACAATACGAAAGAGAGGTTGAACAGGCTAGTAATACGCGTTGCAACATTTGTGGCAGATAATTTTAGAAAGAGAGGGTACAGATTGTCTAGCCCAGCTGATTTGTAGGGGTCCAGACTTTGCAGCTCTTTCAGAACATCAGCTATCTGGATTTGGGTGAAGGAGAAATGGGGGGGGGGGATCTTGGGCAAGTTGCAGAGCTGTTGGTTGGGGTAGGGGTAGCCAGCTGGAATGCATGGCCGGCCGTTGAAAAATGCTAATTGAAATTCTCGATTATCATAGATTTATCGGTGGGGACAGTGTTTCCTAGCCTTAGTGAAGTGGGCAGCTGGGAGGAGGTGCTCTTATTCTCCATGGACTTCACAGTGTCCCAAAACTTTTTGGAATTAATGCTGCAGGATGCAAATTTCTGTTTGAAAAAGCTAGCCTTTGGTTTCCTAACTGACTCTGTATATTGGTTCTTGACTTCCATGAAAAGTTGCATATCGCGGGGGCTATTCGATCCTAATGCAGTACGCCGCAGGACATTTTTGTGCTGGTCAAGGGCAGTCAAGTCAGGAGTGAACCAGGGGCTATATCTGTTCTTAGTTCTACATTATCTGAATGAGGTATGCTCATTTAAGATGGTGAGGAAGCACTTTTAAAGAATAACCGGGCATCCTCTACTGACGTGTTGAGGTCAATATCCTTCTAGGATACCCGGGCCAAGTCGATTAGAAAGGCCTGCTCACTGAAGTATTTTAGGGAGCATTTGACAGGGATGAGGGGTGGTCGTTTGACCGCGGACCCATTACGGACGCAGGCAATGAGGCAGTGATCGCTGAGATCCTGGTTGAAGACAGCAGAGGTGTATTTGGAGGGGAAGTTGGCTAGGATGATATCTATGAGGATGCCGATATTTACAGATTTAGGGTTGTACCTAGTGGGTTCCTTGATAATTTGTGTGAGATTGAGGGCATCTAGCTTAGATTGTAGAACGGCCGGGGTGTTAAGCATATCCCAGTTTAGGTCACTTAACAGTACAAACTCTGAAGATAGATGGGGGCAATCAATTCACATATGGTGTCCAGGACACAGCTGGGGGCTGAGGGGGGTCTATAACAAGCGGCAACAGTGAGAGACTTATTTCTGGAAAGGTTGATTTTTAAAAGTAGAAGCTCAAACTTTTTGGGCACAGACCTGGATAGTAAAACAGAACTTTGCAGGCTATCTCTGAAGTAGATTGCAACTCCACCCCCTACGGCAGATCTGTCTTGACAGAAAATGTTGTAGTTGGGGAGGGAAATTTCAGATGTTTTTTTTTTAATACTGTATATATATTTAACATTTTTAATGAACGACAGAATCCGCTGCAGCCCAATCAGCTGTAACTGCTCAGGGAGTATAAACACAAACACACACATATTCACACACACATACTGTACACACACACATACACACTGAGACAATTTAGTGGTGTGACGAAACATTTAGGAAAACCCATAACAACCGACCAGAGCAAGGCAGAAAGCATTGACACACACTGAGAAACACAACTCATATTCCCGGGTTTGGGGAGGAAGTGATTACATGTCATCAGTTGCATGTAATCTGATTACAAAGAACTGTTACTGTAATCAGTTATGTTACCAGCAAAAATATTGTAATCAGATTACAGATACAATACCTTCGGAACGCATTCAGACCCCTTGACTTTCTCCACATCCCACCACGGAACAGCCCCACTCCAAAATGGACCAAACAAACAAAAAATCATCCGAAAAATACACACAATACCCCATAATGACAAAGCAAAAACAGGTCTTCAGACATCCCCGCAAATGTATTAAAATTAAAAAACAGAAATAACTTATTTACATAAGTATTCAGACACTTTGCTATGAGACTCACTTTGCTATGAGCTCAGGTGCATCCTGTTACCATTGATCATCCTTGAGATTTTTCTACAACTTGATTCGAGTCCACCCCTGTTAAATTCAATTGGATGGATATGATTTTGAAAGACACACACCTATCTATATAAGGTCCCACATATGACAGAGCATGTCAGAGCAAAAACCAAGCCATGAGGTCGAAGGAATTGTCTGTAGAGCTCTGAGAAAGGATTGTGTCGAGGTACAGATCTGGGGAAGGGTACCAAAAACATTCTGCAGCATTGAAGATCCCCAAGAACACGGTGGCCTCCATCATTCTTAAATGGAAGAAGTTTGGAACCACCAAGACTCTTCTTAGAGTTGGCCGCCCGGCCAAACTGAGCGATCAGGGGAGAAGGGCCTTGGTCAGGGAGGTGACCAAGAACCCAATGGTCACTCTGACAGAGCTCTAGAGTTCCTCTGTGGAGATGGGAGAACCTTCCAGAAGGACAACTATTTCTGCAACACTCCACCAGGCCTTTATGGTGGAGTGGCCAGGCGGAAGCCACATCTCAGTAAAAGGCACATGACAGCTGAGCCCGGACTTGAACCTGATTGAACATCTCTGGAGAGACCTGAAAATAGTTGTGTTCCTACGCTCCCCATCCAACTTCACCGAGCTTGAGAGGATCTGAAGAGAAGAATGGGAGAAATTCCCCAAATGAGAGCTAAGACAACAACGGGTAAATGGCGATGAATGGGTAGAGAGGATCAGTTAGGCACACACAGGACCTGAGTTCGAGGTACAGTGTTAATGAACAGTCCAGCAGGCATCAGCTGTGTAGCCGAGTGATCATAGCGTCCAATGAGCAGCAATAGAGTCAGGGAGCCGTTCGGTAGGCGCTTTTACGCTAGGCAAGCGGGAGACACAGAGGTCAGAAAGCTAGCGGGCCGGGGATAGCAGATGGGTCTTCGGCGACATCGCAACAGAATTGTCTGTTGAAACCAGATCGGATGATTACGTCAAATCAAATCAAATCCAATTGTACTTGTCACACACATGGTTAGCAGATGTTAATGCGAGTGAAATGCTTGTGCTTCTAGTTCCGACAATGCAGTATTAACCAACAAGTAATCTAACTAACAATTCCAAAACTACTGTCTTATACACACAAGTGTAGGGGGATAAAGAATATGTACATAAAGATATATGAATGAGTGATGGTACCGAGCGCATAGGCAAGATACAGTAGATGGTATTGAGTACAGTATATACATATGAGATGAGTATGTAAACAAAGTGGCATAGTTAAAGTGGCTAGTGATACATGTATTACATAAAGATGCAGTAGATGATATAGAGTACAGTATATACGTATACATATGAGATGAATAATGTAGGGTATGTAAACATTATATTAGGTAGCATTGTTTAAAGTGGCTAGTGATATATTTTACATCATTTCCCATCAATTCCGATTATTAAAGTGGCTGGAGTTGAGTCAGTGTGTTGGCAGCAGCCACTCAATGTTAGTGGTGGCTGTTTAACAGTCTGATGGCCTTGAGATAGAAGCTGTTTTTCGGTCTCTCGGTCCCAGCTTTGATGCACCTGTACTGACCTCGCCTTCTGGATGATAACGGGGTGAACAGGCAGTGGCTCGGGTGGTTGTTGTCCTTGATGATCTTTTTGGCCTTCCTGTAACATCGGGTGGTGTAGGTGTCCTGGAGGGCAGGTAGTTTGCCCCCGGTGATGCGTTGTGCAGACCTCACTACCCTCTGGAGAGCCTTACGGTTGTGGGCGGATCAGTTGCCATACCAGGCGGTGATACAGCCCGCCAGGATGCTCTCGATTGTGCATCTGTAGAAGTTTGTGAGTGCTTTTGGTGACAAGCCGAATTTCTTCAGCCTCCTGAGGTTGAAGAGGCGCTGCTGCGCCTTCTTCACGATGCTGTCTGTGTGGGTGGACCAATTCAGTTTGTCTGTGATGTGTATGCCGAGGAACTTAAAACTTGCTACCTTCTCCGCCTCTGTTCCATCGAAGTGGATAGGGGGGTGTTCCATCTGCTGTTTCCTGAAGTCCACAATCATCTCCTTAGTTTTGTTGACGTTGAGTGTGAGGTTATTTTCCTGACACCACACTCAGAGGGCCCTCACCTCCTCCCTGTAGGCCGTCTCGTCGTTGTTGGTAATCAAGCCTACCACTGTTGTCGGCAGACCAGTCATGATGGATCGGCAGGGCTCCTTTAGCCAACAATAGCCACTAGGTTGCAGCTAGCTAGCTGCAATGATCCAGTGTAATGGTCCAGAGCTTGCGGCAGGTGTCCGGTGATGTGGTAGAGAAAGGCAGTCTGATATGCTCTGAGTTGATATCGCGCTGTGCAGACTGGCAGATAATTATCTGAGCTTAAGCTGGCTGGTAACCAAGCTAACGGTGAAGACTGCTAGCATTGGCTAAGTATGACTAGTAGCTAGTAGCTAGTTTGCTGGCAAGCGCGATGGAGGTTCCAGTTATAAGGTATAAAAAATAGCAGATCCGTACCACATTGGTTGAGGCGGGTTGCAGGAAAGTATATTTAGTTCGTAGATGGAATGTGAGATTAAAATATATACGAAAAAAATGAAAAACAGACTATTTACAAACCATTAACACGGGACAAGACAAACACACGCCGACTGCTACACCATCTTGCATATAGTTGTGTAAAGTACCTGAGTGGTGCAGCAGTCTAAGGCACTACATCTCAGTGCAACAGGCAACACTACAGTCCCTGGTTCGAATTCAGGCTGAATCACATCCGGCTGTGATTGGGACTCCCATAGGGCGGCGCACAATTGGCCCAGCATCGTCTGTCTTTGGCCGGGGTAGGCCGTCATTGTAAATAAGAATTTGTTCTTAACTGACTTGCTCAGTTAAATAGTGGGTAAAGAAATCAAGTAGCTATGCTATTACAAGTTCTCGGCATGATTAGGCCTAGGAAATATGCGACATGTTGGTATTTTCCCTAGTATTTCAGGCTTGGCAAACATTTGCAGTACATTAGTTTAACAGAGTAAATTAGTTCAGCAGAATTGTATTGATTTCTATCTAAGAACCAGAGGTCATGCAGTTCTCAGATGGTACTTTGTATAATTACTTTACCTGCATATTTTATCATTTCAATATAGTTCTAATTTAGTTCTCAGCAGTATGTAATGTTTTGTTTTTGACAAGCAACTTGACAAGCAACTTCTGTCTTTGGCCCTAATTCGCTTCAACGCTAGAGATATTTTAGTCTTGTCAGGCTAATTTGCTTCAACGCTAGAGATATTTTAGTCTTGTCAGGCTAATTTGCTTCAACGCTAGAGGTATTTTAGTCTTGTCAGGCTAATTTGCTTCAAGGCTAGAGATATTTTAGTCTTGTCAGGCTAATTTGCTTCAACGCTAGAGATATTTTAGTTTTGTCAGGCTAATTTGCTTCAACGCTAGAGATATTTTAGTTTTGTAAGGCCAAACACGTATTTTTTTTGTTGCTGTCTCAGGTGCTGTTTTGGAGAGATTCCAGACGCTCTCGGGATGATACCAGTTTATTGCACAGCCGAGAACATGATGAAGCACTGAGCGTGACTCTCAAATGGAAACCTATTCTCTATATAATGCACTTATTTTGACCAGAGCCCTATGTACCCTAGTCAAAAGTAATACACTATTGGGTGTCATAGGGTGTCATATAGCATGCCATTTGGGATGCGACCTCAGTCTACATGCTTGGGCTGTATTAAGAATGTAGTCACCTGCCCATCCGTTCACCAAGACAATCTGAACCTGAGGTGACTTTAAATGCAGTAGGCCTGACTGCTGAACATTGATTGACCATCGATAAGTTGATTACCATGGGGGGGTCAAATTCAGACAAAGCAGATGATTATAGTCACACATTATGTAAATCCATGACGTTTACCATTCAGTCCGTCTTTGTAACAGCGCAGCAAGGGTCCAACAGTGCAGATTGCCTTCGCAATCAGCTGCTGAGACAAGCAATCAACAGCATTTTCCTGAGGGAGTTTTCAATTTCAATTACACCCACCTCTTTTTGGATAATATACAGGACACATTCTCCCAAGTCCAGTTCCTTTTGTGTTATATTTGATCTATTATTGTCTTTTTTGGTAAATTTGCTGTATTTTCCAGAGCCTTAATCCATGAAATACAAAATACATACTGTACCCACTCTAAAATGTGTCAATATTTTTATTTATATAACCAGGCAAGCCAGTTAAGAGCAAATTCTTATAGACGGCCAACCAGGGAACAATGGGTTAATTGCCTAATTCAGGGGAAGAACAACAGATTTATACCTTGTCAGCTCGGGGATTTAATCCAGCAACCTTTCGGGTATTGGCCGAATGCTCTAACCACTAGGCTACCTGCCACCCCAATATGAATGAAGTTGTCTTGCTATCAAAATGCCCCTTATATTTGCATGAAATGTATGAGGAAACCCTGTTGAATATGATGTTGAATGGTCTTCCTCTTGCTTTGGAAAACCTATGAAATATTTAGTGTCTTCTCTCCTCTGGATATGACTGCTGATTATAGATTGTTCTTCTCAGTACCTCTGAATCCTCTCTAAATGTACTAGCATATCTCTGCAGGTTTATCACAGAGCAACAGAAGAGTAATGGCTGTGTAAGAAAGCAAAGTCCACCAGGGACGTGTACTACATCATTCAGATGTAACACCACCATCTGTTTAGTGGCGGCGCAAATGGCAAAATCACTACTTAAGATCAGCCATTTATAGACATATCTGTAAAACTGAAAGCCAGGCAGTAGGTATACCTGTAGACGAGCAGGTCTGGAGTCAGATTCCCTCATTCCTGATCACGAGACAGGGTTAGCTAATGGGCGCTATGGGTGTTCATTTATCAAGGTCAAGGCCAGCCAGCACTTTAAGACAGATTGCTCTGGGTTTCTCCTTGCTCTGCTCTATCATTAGCTGTTAAGAAATGTTTACAGAGTTTGCTTGTGATTAAAACAACATAAAAAATGAATTCAGTTGGGTACGTTGGGATTGTTTCAGTCCCTGACTCGTTCCCAGCATCGTGTTTACTCCATTAGTGACTATTTATAAAGTGTTGATGGATGGTTTCTAATACATGTGATTTAGCAATCTCTTTTATCCAAAGCAAATTATAGTCATGCGCGCATACATTTTATGTATGGGTGGTCCCAGGAATTTAAACCACTATGCTACCGTTCTACCAACTGAGCTACAAAGGGCCACTATAAAAGTGCTATGAGGCATTTGACTGTGCCATTTGGGATGCAGCATGTATTTTACTTGAAGGGCGCATGAGCAGTTAGTTTCACCTGGATCGTTGCCCTTCAGGACGTACCTGAGGCCTGATGACTCACTGACCAGACCAGGGTAATAGAGGAGAAAAGGTGTGAGGATATTGACAAAATGTCATCCTAGAAATTAGAAGTGCCTATCAGCTTTGGGGAGTCCTCCTCTCGTCGTTTTAAAGGGGGAAAGCTTTAACTTGGCAGCTCTCTGAGGACCTAACTGACGTTATTGGTCCTCGTAGGCTTTAGCTTTACACCAACAGGAAGGATGAGACGCTTGTTTAGCCCCTCAGCTTCCCAGGGCGTTTTAGCAGAACGGTTTGTAGTTGAGTGTGTATTCAGAGGGGTTCCGCTCTGGGAAGAATACACCCCAGTGTTGAGACATGGTGTGAAATCAAATTACCACAAACCCTGTCAGGTGTTTCACAGTGTACAAGACACGTAAAGAGAGAACATGCATTCATTTGTTGCATCTCTTTCTCTCTCTTGCTCTCTCTCTCCTTCTCCCTCTCCCTCTCCTTTTCTCTCTCTCTGTTACTCTCTCTATATATATTTCTTACACCTACTCTCTCTCTCGCTCTCTCTCTCCCTCTATCTATCTCTCTCACACACTCTCTCTCTTTCTCTGGTTTTCTCTCTAAAGCCATGATGAGTGGTGTCAGGTATATATTAGCAGCTGGACACCAGTGAAAGTCTCACAGTGGTACCTCTGCTGTGAGGGTTGATTGGAAAACATCACACTCTGAATAACAACGTCTGGCTTCTCTTTGTGGACACAGAGCATAAATAATCACTCACATCTTAGCAGGGATCCAGTTTGGATAAGAGGAAAAAGGCTGCCTTTGTTTCTGCTGTTATTGTTCACTGGTTGAGTCATGAGCTGTGTGAGCAATGCAATCTTCATGCCAAGTCAATGATCTCCCCGGGGAAGAAACCCAACATGAATGCCTTCTCTGGACAATGTCTCAAGCAGACGTTTATAGATCCACAACAATGGACGTTTTCCCCCCTCTGTCCCCTTACATGATTTTCAATTGTTCATGTCAGCTTGTGTCTTTAAGTCCCCCCCCCCAAAAAAAACATGCTGTCAATCAAAGTTTAATAATGATTAAGTGCTTTGAAATGAGAAAATCATAAACGTCAACCTTCTGTGTTGATCTGGTGTATATATGGGCCTGTGTCACCTCCAGCACTAAGCCAAAGAGAGGAGAGGAGAAGTGCCCCTGTTATAGACCTATTGTACTCTAGTAACACTAATATATATTTTGTACACTTCAATTTAATCTAAATATTGCTCCCAGCATTGATCAAAACTTATATTCTTGATCTGACTGAGTTTGCCTGCATCTTTGCGAACAAGTGGAATCATGAACAGGGTTTTGTTTGTTATGTTCCACTGCGTTCCCCATATCTGCCTCCCGGATTTGCCTTTTTAGCAGCACATTCACCACTCTCTCAAATGGCTAGCTCTGCCCCCTTGCGGCACAGGTCGAGGAAGTCGGCTCGAGTAAGCTAGCTGGCGGCAGAGACTTATGAAGGCTCTGGCTAATATTACTTAGCCAGCTAGAGGGATGAAGTAGGAAGCTAACGTTATTCCTACCTCAGCAGGAGCAAAAAATAGGCTACTAAGTTCTCATAATAACTTTCTCATCAACCAAGTTAGGAACAAAAAAAAGAAGATATGTTTCAATATGAACATCTCCTATCTTCCATATTGAACTACATTAAAATGCCATCATAATGCAAATTATACAGTTCATACATATTGGTGGTTGTTTGTTCTTATCTCCATCACCCACTGGAGTTGATAGCTTACCCATTATCTACTTTTTTTACCACTACAGTTTTTTTAACCTTATTTTAACTAGACAAGTCAGATATGAACACATTCTTATTTACAATGACGGCCTAGGAACAGTGGGCTAACTGCCTTGTTCAGGGGCAGAACAACAGATTTTTGCCTTGTCAGCTCGGGGATTCGATCTAGCAACTTTTCGGTTACTGGCTGGCCCAACACTCTAACAACTAGGCTACCTGCCGCCCCGAATACATCACTGATATTAATACAGAATTGTAAGTAATATTCTAATAATTAATGTGAATGTGATAATACGATCATCTGTGTGCGCCATTGATGTCTGTTTGTGCAGAGCTTGATTAGTAATGCCTGGGAATACAAAGAGATGAGATATCTATGTTACGTGTTGATGATATGCAATTCATCATTACAATTGACTGAACAGATGCTACGTGTCAGTGTGAATCAGTTCTCATATTTCGCCTCTTTCAGGGGTATAGCATTACAATTGTATAGCTAAGAGGCTGTGTGTTTATAGATCGACTGAGGTAGATGAACATACAGCAGCTAAGATGATAATGGCTGGGGCCATTTTTGCTTGGTTCTGCTGTTCTCCATTATCAGCCAAGGTGATAATGGCTGGGGGTGGGAAGGGGGGGACACTCAGCTGTGATGGGCCGCCAGTGTCGGCTCTATGGCAGCTTTATGATGAATTACCTTTCTGGGTCTGAATGATAGGTCTGATACTGAATGATGCCAGCACACGATTGTTCTGTCAGCAAGTCAACGGGCACCGCTGAGAAATAAATAAAGAAGAGCAAAGAAATGAACCACAATTCAAGACAGCCGTTTTATTTTTCATTACAGGTGCCATCTCTCATATACAGTATATCTCCATATCCTCTGTTATGGGACAGGATATCCTCTAAGAGAGGGAAGTCATAGTTATGAAAGAAACATTCTGTATGGACCTTTTGCGTATGTTTGTAATGCCATGTAGAGTATATCTTTATGATTACATACAGCGGAACGGTACATCAATTCTGCACATCATTTTCTCACGTTGACATTACTTCACTTTCCCGAACAGTTCATGTCATTCACATTCCAGGTAATGATTTGATGGCTGTGTGTTGTAGAAACCGCAACCTCTATTGTTCTCTATTAAGAAAAGGCCCAGGCGTGTCTTTTTATTGTTAAAAAGCGATTCTGATGCGTATCTCCTCTTTCTTTCCTTGCACAGCTCAGACGATTATTATGAGTACGGACACGATAATGGTGAGGAATCATATGAGTCATACGGTGAGTTACTAACTGCTATTTTAACATATAAAATATTGTTGTTGAAATGAATACTGTCTTGTTCAATGTGGTTCTTTGTTCATCAGCAGTTTGAATGCTGTTAATTCTTAAAGGGGGGTTCTTAGCTGACATCTGGAATTGTTTAAAGATGGTCACATTATGGCTCATTTAGCTATTTGATTTTGAATTTTTGGACCCCTTTAGGTATAAAAAAAAATTAAGAAGGAAAGTATTTGATAAAATATTGAATTTGGCCTTTACTACTGTAACGACCCTGGGTTTATAAGAAAGGAGGGAGTAGTGTAACGACCCTGGGTTTATAAGAAAGGAGGGAGTAGTGTAACGACCCTGGGTTTATAAGAAAGGAGGGAGTAGTGTAACGACCCTGGGTTTATAAGAAAGGAGGGAGTAGTGTAACGACCCTGGGTTTATAAGAAAGGAGGGAGTAGTGTAACGACCCTGGGTTTATAAGAAAGGAGGGAGTAGTGTAACGACCCTGGGTTTATAAGAAAGGAGGGAGTAGTGTAACGACCCTGGGTTTATAAGAAAGGAGGGAGTAGTGTAACGACCCTGGGTTTATAAGAAAGGAGGGAGTAGTGTAACGACCCTGGGTTTATAAGAAAGGAGGGAGTAGTGTAACGACCCTGGGTTTATAAGAAAGGAGGGAGTAGTGTAACGACCCTGGGTTTATAAGAAAGGAGGGAGTAGTGTAACGACCCTGGGTTTATAAGAAAGGAGATCGACTCTGCCGCACGAGCATGCTTTTGCGGCACAGTCGATAGCGCGCTGGACCTCAGGCTCGAAGGTCGAGGGTTCGAAACCTGCTCCCTGCTGTTTCATTACACCACCATAACCCAGAGAAACACACTGAATAACATGTTGTAAATGCACTGAATAACACATGGTAAAGTGTTAATGAAGTGAAGTGTTTGTCCTATAGCTAGGAGATATAAGAAAGCTCAGGAAATATATATATATATTATTATTATTACACATATTTAACCTCTTTTTGGGTAGGCACAAAAGTATCTTCATCCTCCATAATATTTTTTTAACCGGTGCCTGTTACCTTCAGACGAGTCCCGTGACACTTGTGGGGGTCATAAAGCAAAATCTAGAACACCATTGTGTTTCTGAGAATCTCCCCTTTTCCACAGTGGGTTCACATTAGTTTGTAGCCCAAACGGTTTGGACGCTTACAAACAGAAGTTGGCACATAGACTGTAACTTCTTCAGACAAGTCTCCTGACACTTGTGGGGGTTGTAGAGCGAAATACCATTGTGTTGGTGAGAGTCTAGCCTTTCCACAGAGAGGTCAAATTAGGTAGGTAAAACAGTTCGGAAGCGACTGATGTTTTCGTGAGAAGACCTGTGTTCCGGATGTTTCATGGGCAAACACAGCTCTGCCACCTTTCACTGCAGATGTGGATCTGCTATATCAGCAGATGCGGTAGATTGAGACGGTTATCTTTAGTTTAAACTGACGGATTTTGAAGGGGATTTTTTTCTTATGTTATGTAGATTGACGCACCGGTTCGTCAGTTGACTCTAAGGGTTTTCAAACCCACATGCAATGTAATTCCCCTGAGTAGGCGCCACATACATTTTTGGGACACATTTGTTGTAGATGTATCATTAGTATTATTCAGGGTGCCAGGTGATGGGATAACATGAGGCATGTTCTTTGTCAATATAATGGTAAAATAATTGCTGAATGATTATTCTGTTTCACAACTGAATTAGACATCTTTTACGCAACTCCATATGGACAGTGCTCATTTTTCTGACAATGTCAAATACAATTATGTTATTATAAAGGTTGGGGGATGTCTGATAAAGACACAGTAATTCTATAAAGCGGGTCATGGCTACGTCTACACAATGCCTCGACTGTATTCGTACATAAACCATGAGTGATAGAGTAACTGATATGCCTTGACGTCTGGTTTTCTAATATAGCTTTAACCATAGTTTTATTTTCTGGTGTAATGACTTGAGCACTGTATGGTTCCTGTTTCAGTCACTGAGCCGTTAATGTCACCTCATTACCCAGGTCTCCTCTTGCTTTGGCAGATGTCAACTCTTACAGCACTTCACAGTAAATGTATACAGTTGTCACCAGACTGAGACACTATCTGCAACATGAAGGACTTACAGTATATGTTCTTTGATCCATGATAACTTTGTAATTGACCATAACATAGGGCAGGTAGCCTAGGAGCCTGTAAGAGCTTTGGGCTTGTAACCGAAGGTCACTGGTTCGAATCCCTGATCTGACTAGGTGAAACATCTGTCGATGTGCCTTTGAGCAAGGCACTTAACTTTCATTGCTCCTGGGTCACTGTCAATGATGGCTGATCCCTGGCTGTGAGTCTCAGGGGAAGTGGGATATGCAAAAAACATGTGTATAATGCACACTAGTATAATACACACTACAAATGTAAGTTACCACCTAATTGTTGTTATTTTAACTGAAAGAAGAGCTTATTCATATTCCTATTTGCAATACAGATTAACACACAGGAATAATGTGGCAAGAAAGTTTCTGGTGTAAAGTTTCTGGTGTAAACTCTGGTGTAAAGTTTCTGGTGTAAACTCTGGTGTAAAGTTTCTGGTGTAAACTCTGGTGTAAAGTTTCTGGTGTAAACTCTGGTGTAAAGTTTCTGGTGTAAACTCTGGTGTAAAGTTTCTGGTGTAAACTCTGGTGTAAAGTTTCTGGTGTAAACTCTGGTGTAAAGTTTCTGGTGTAAACTCTGGTGTAAAGTTTCTGGTGTAAACTCTGGTGTAAAGTTTCTGGTGTAAAGTTTCTCTCTGGTGTAAAGTTTCTGGTGTAAACTCTGGTGTAAAGTTTCTGGTGTAAACTCTGGTGTAAAGTTTCTGGTGTAAACTCTGGTGTAAAGTTTCTGGTGTAAACTCTGGTGTAAAGTTTCTGGTGTAAACTCTGGTGTAAAAGTGTAAAGAACTAACCTCCAAAGCACACACACAGACACACACAGACACACACAGACACACACAGACACACACAGACACACACAGACACACACAGCGGGTAACAGCGCCACACTAAATGCTTTCTAACAGGTCAAAATAAAGAGGTGTTTGACAGTTCAAAGGAAGGGGCTGTTTAAATGATAAACAGAGTTGATGGTACATAGCTGATCTCTAAACACAAGGTTACCTTGGTCACTGTCTCTCTAAAGTGAGTGCCAGAGAAACGGTGACAGGTTTAATTAGAAACCATTGGTTATGGGCTGCCAGCAGAGACCATGTCAGGGAAAAAACTGTTCTTTGTGAGCTCTGCTCCGGGGATGAGACTCTGCTGGCTAGAGATCACACAAAGGCTGCCATCGATGCAGCAGGCACTTGGCACATAGACAGCAGAGGGCCTGAATGAGGTCTGATTTGGGCTAATGGTTATTGTGCCCTTTTGCTAGGATCTACTACACTGGCTCTTTTCAAGTAGCTATTTGATCTTCTGTTTCAATTATCTAAATGCATCCTTCTAGGTGAATGACAAGCTTCTTGGTGGATTTTTTTTGTTTGAACTACAGAGGCTGTGGGAGTCTTCTGTTGTTCCAGTTGGATAAGCCATATCAACATCAGACTCTCAAAGGATTTTGTGACCAGAAAGTCCATGATGCTTGATTTGTGTTCACTGCTGAAGACAGAACCTTAACATAATTAAACTATTTTTGACTGGATTGATACCTGATTGAAGTATGATAGCTGAATGCTTACCTCAGTTCCAGGCTAAGGAAAATATAAAACCATTTTGTCCAATAACCTCTTGACGTCAGGGTAAAAATGACATAAACATCTGAGTTACACAAAAGTGTGTGTGTGTAGAAGTGTTTCTTACTGTTGTTTCCCTATAAAGCAGGTCAGGAGGAGTGGACAACTAATCGCGGCAAGGTGCCAGCTGCACGGACGACCAAGGGAGTGTACAGAGAGACGCCCTACTCCAGATATTGAACTGATTATACAACAACCTGCACAATCCCTCACGGACGTGTCATCAAGTAATGGATTTTATACGGACGCTCCCTTTTTAGAATAAAAACACTCAATCGTAAATGTGGGTTTTAAAAACAGAAAAAACCTGGTATCATATCAAGACTGTTTTCACCAGAATAATGTGTATATTTTAGTCCATCTACCCACTCCTAAACAAGTAGATATCTAAATACCATGGACCTGGTTATAGAGGGATTGGTCACTTTAATATGTTAGTGATTTAGTTGTAGAGAGGTGAAGTATTGTAGATATTTTTTTCCTGGGGGTGATTGGTCAATTGTGTCCCTTGTAAATGAAACCTTTCCAATCAGAAAACAGAACGATCCTGAAATACATATTGTTGTTTGATCTCCTTTTGTAAATGATAGTTCTCTCGTGTTAAAGGGCTTATACAAGCATGGTGTGGAATCATTGTGGATAGTGTCAGCTGTTTTATTCCTGTCTTAAAACGTGTCTAGACGTGTGTGTTTCTGTTTAATTCCCCTTTAATCGATCTACATTCACAGGCCATACTCTTCTTTTTTTTGTGTGTAAAAATCTTCAGTAAAAAAAAAAAAAAAAGAATCAAGAGCTACAAAACATTTTATGTAAAGCTCTTAATCATTAATTCCAATCTATTATTTTTTTTAGGGGTTTAAAAATCTGAAATGCTTTCAGACAATGTAATAATCCGTTTCTTGAGACGTTAAACCATGTAGAATTGGTCTGGGAGCAGAAATAGTGTATATAGTGCCTGAGTACCATATCAACCTTCTCTGCTTATGTAGGCCCTTTACATTTTTCTTCTTGGTTGATGCTCAATAAACTTTTTGAAAGAAGTAAGTTTGTGTTCAAGAGCCTAATTCTGTATTTACATAGCTAAATAGAAAAACACTATAATCTAAACTAACAAAACTAACATTGAAAAGAATGATGCTGATGATAATATTGAAGTGCTCACTCTAATACAGGTTTTTATGTACCGTAATGAATATATAGACTCCTGAGCGAGACCATGTTGATCAAGAATTAGCGTCTGAATAATATCATAACATGTCAAACCGCATAAAAGTTAACATTATTTGTATGAAAAACCTTAAAACTGAATGCCAGCAACAAAAACAACACAATTTTTGTAAGAACTGTGTCGCATATTTGTATTTTACAATTCAGGTAATGTTTTGTAGGGAATGGTTTTGATACAATGTCAATCACAGATTTAAGTCTTTGATGTTGTGTGTTTTGTCATATGTTATCTCTTAATAAAAACGGATTGTGTTACAGCATAGGTAACAGTACAGTACACTAACATATACAGTAACAATGGCATCGGCACCTGTATTGTCTTGCTTGCCTATCTGACAATGAGTCACTTTGAGTATCTTATAATAGACAGTGCTATTACATTTTAATGACGACAAGCAGTGACACCAGGAGAAACTCCTAGGGACTGTTCATAGCTTTTGTACTGGATCGATCTACCAGAGTAAGCAATGGCTTTCACACAATTGTATGGAATTTGTATGGGGGGGAAATCGTTTCTGTTGTTGTTCTGCTCCCTGTGTTCCCCTCCGGTGGTGTGGCCCTCTATCTCTCAGTCTATAAAGACCCATGTGGCCCCTGCCCTTTGGCCATGCCCCTCCGTTAGAGAGACTCTAAATGACCCCTGACCTCTGAACCCCAGCTGACCTCCGCACTGAGAGGACGGCAGACAGACAGTAGCTGTTTTAAAAGACCTCCGTCCATCCGGTCCACAAGGTAATCAAACCCAACCAACCTAACCTCACCCTAACGTAGACTGACAAACATAAAGCACTAAAACCAAAATGAACTTTAATATGTTGTTCTTTATTAAGTCTTTCTTAATCTTGAAGGGGTTTAAAAGTCAACACTGGGGATTAATTAGACTTCGATATAAAACATTTAAAAAATAATATAAATAGCTGTAATATTTCTAGAAAGTTTGGTGTGCAATAAGTGTATTATAAGACTTAGATAAAATATGTTGTATTGTAAGTAAAATGAATGACTCTTTAACCGTACTAAAATAATTGTTCTGGATCACTTTAAATTGCAGTAGTTTGTTTTCTTTCTGTACCTTTATTATTGTAATCAATCATGTTATTTCCTTTATTTTAGGCTGGTGCCAGAGCCCACGGTCCGAACACCCCCAAGCTCTGAAGGTGAGTTGCAACCCACGCTATTCTTCGGATAGTTCTCCTCCTTTAAATCAACATAACCAGGGCGCTTTTGTTACAAATACAGTATTAGCCCAGATTAAAAAGCTACAGTGCTCTATAGTGCACTACTTTTGACCAGAACCATATGGGCCCTGGTCAAAGTAGTCTACTACAGTGCCTTCAGAAATGATTCATACCCCTTGATTTTTTCCACATGTTGTTGTGCTACAGCCTGAATTTAAAATGTATTATATTTAGATTTTGTGTCACGGGCCTACACACAATACCCCATAATGTTAAAGTGGAATTATGTTCTTAGAATTTTCTACAAATGAAGTTAAAATGAAGAGCTGTAATGTATTGAGTCAATAAGTATTCAACTCCATTGATATGGCAAGCCTAATCGCAAGCTTTCCCTGACCATGGAAAGCTGTTTATTCTCTATGTTAGTTGAGGCGTGATAGTGACTAGGGTGGGTCATCTAGGTGAATTGTATTTCAATGGTGGTCTGATATGGTTCCCAATCAGAGGCAGCTGTTTATCATTGTCTCCGATTGGGGATCATATTTAGGGAGCTATTTTCCCCATTGTGTTTGTGGGATCTTGTCTACAGATAGTTCCCTGTGTGCACACCAGTAGCGTCACGTTTCGTTTCTGCTTTATTGTTTTTGTTTGATGAGTTTCGATTTATTAAAAATATGTGGAACTCTACATACGCTGCCTTGGTCCAATCATTATGACGAGCGTGACACCTAAATATGTTCAGGAGTAAAAATGTGCTTAAAAACTTCTTATGGATCAAATCCCTTAGCGGGATCAATTTGACAGCATCCGGTGAAATGGCAGAGCAGAAAATTCAAAAAAAGATATTAGAAATATTTAACTTTCATACATTCACAAGTGCAATACACCAAATTAAAGCTTAACTTCTTGATAATCAAGCCACCGTGTCTGATTTTAAAAAGGCTTTATGGCGAAAGCAAACCATGCGATTATCTGAGGACAGCATCCCATCAAACAAACACATGACAATCATATTTCAACCCGCCAGGCGCAACACAAAACTCAGAAATAATGATATAATTCATGCCTGTCCCATAAACGTCACAAATGGTCCTTTTGTTTCGATGAATTCCGTCGTTATATCCCCGAAATGTCCATTTATTTGGCGCGTTTGATTCAGAAAAACACCGGTTCCAACTCGCTCAGCATGACTACAAAATATCTAATAAGTTACCTGTAAATTTCGTCCAAACATTTCAAACAACTTTCCTAATCCAACTTTAAGTATTTTAAAACATAAATAATCAATAAAATTTAAGACGGGATAAACTGCGTTTAATAGCTGATAAAATGAAAGTGGAGCGAGCCTCAGGTCACACGCCCCAAACAACTGAGTACAGTTGGCTATACACCCAGAAAGGAAAGGGCTACTTCTTAATTTCTCAAAAGAAAAACATCAACCAATTTATAAAGACTGTTGACATCTAGTGGAAGCTATAGGAACTGCAAGCACATTTATATTAAAACGGGCTTGCCATAGGAAACTAATGGAAAACAGATTGACCTAAAAAAAAAAAATCCCTGGATGGATTGTGCTCGGTGTTTCGCCTGCCAAATCAGTTCTGTTATACTCACTGTTATACTCATTCACACAGTTTCAGAGTGTTTTCTATTCAAATCTACTAATTATATGCATATCCTAGCTTCTGGGCCTGAGTAGCAGGCAGTTTACTTTGGGCACGCTTTTCATCCGGACATGAAAATACCACCCCCTATCCCAGAGAGTTAACAAATCACATAATAATTTTCATGGACTCACTCTGCGTGCAATAATCATGTTTAACATGATTTATGAATGACTACCTCATCTCCACACCTCACACATACAATTATCTGTAAGGTCCCTAGGTCAAGCAGTGAATTTCAAACACAGATTCAACCACAAAGACCAGGGAGGTTTTCCAATGCTTCGTAAAAAAGCATGGTGAAGTTATTAATTATACTTTTGATGGTGTATCAATACACCCAGTCACTACAATGATAAAGGTGTCCTTCCTAACTCGGTTTGCTGGAGAGGAAGGAAACCCTTCAGGGATTTCACCATGAGGCCAATGGTGATTTTAAAAATTTACAGAGTTTAATGGCTGTGACAGGAGAAAACTGAGGATGGATCAACAACATTGTAGTTACTCCACAATACTAACCTAAAAGACAGAGTGAAAAGAAGGAAGCCTGTACAGAATACAGAAGTGCATCCTGTTTACAATAAGGCACTAAAGTAAAACTGCAAAAATGTTACCAAAGAAATGTCCTGAATACAAAGCGTTATATTTGGGGCAAATTCAACACATCACATCACTGAGTATCACTCTTCAATCTTTGTGGTGGCTGCATCATAGGTTTGCTTGTCATCGGCAAGAACTAGGGAGTTGTTTAGGATAAAATGGAATGGAATAGAGCTAAGCACAAGCAAAATCTTAGAGGAAAACCTGGTTCAGTCTGCTCTCCAATAGACAGTGTGATAGAAATTCACCTTTCAGCAGGACAATAACCTAAAACCCAAGGCCAAATATACACTGGAGTTGCTTAACAAGACGACATTGAATGTTCCAGAGTGGCTAAGCTACAATTTTGACATACATTGACTTGAAAATGGCTGTCTAGCAATGATCAGCAAGCAACTTGACAGAGCTTGAAAAATAAATGTAAAAAATCAAATATTAAGCTCTTAGAGACTTACCCAGAAAGACTCTGAGCTGTAATGACTGCCAAAGGTGATTCTAACATGTATCGACTCAGGGGTGTAAATACTTATGTAAAGGAGATATTGATTTTCAATAGTTTGGAAAAATGTTGAAAAACAGGTTTTCACTTCGCCATTATGGACTATTGTGCGTGGATGGGTGAGAGAAAAAACAACAATTTAATACATTTTGAATCCAGGCTATAACACAACAAAATGTGGAATAAGTCAAGGGGTATGAATAGGGTACTCGTTTGGATGTGGCCACACAGATCCTATTATGAGCTCAACATATCGTGGTGCCTCTAAGCAGCCGTGGAACATGGCTGAAGGGCTTGTTACCACCTTGTGTTAAACATGGTAAACCCATGTTACTGCGGCACAGGAAAGCTGCTCCTCTGGGATAGTCTCCAGACTGGGGAGAAATCCTGGACGTCTCAACAGAGCACACACCATAATCCTCCCTTTTTTACCGGCCCACAATCCCCCTGGTTGTGTGTGCCAGGCGGAGCCGCTGCCACCCTTTGTGTCTGTGTGATTAGTATACAGAGGAGTTCAGCTCTGTGCTGGCGTGGGCCCCGTGCCATCAGAATCAACCTCTATAGGCCCTTCCAGCTGGAGACATATGAAAAGGAAAGCGAGCTGAGCGCTGGCGGGGTTCTCATCTCCTCTCCATCATCAACACACATAGAGATAATGACTTATTGATTGGTTTTGACAAAAATCCATTAAACTTCAAAGAGCAGCCGGGCTCTTTTACGTCCACAATGACAATATCTTAAAAGTGATTAAAGAGCTTGTTGTTGTTGTTGATAATATTGTCGTTGTTGTTTTTGTGTTCGTTTAAGCTGCTTATAATAGCTTTTTGTATCCTTTTAGGTTGAAACAAAACATCGCTCGAATGACATGACTCTAAGATGTGGCTTCCAGACAGCTCTCAGAAGAATCACATGGCAGGACCACATGAAAGAAATGCCCCGATTTGGTCTTTAAAAGGAAAGGAGAACACATCTCCCAGCCGAAGAAACCAGATTAAGAAACTTCAGTGTGGATCTCTGATCTATCTACAGACCAAACACTGAACATTTCATTTCTCTCCGGGGATGTCGTAGCAGAGCAACCTGTAGAGGAACTGTAAAGGGAACAGGCTAATGTGTAGATCACACTTCCTCACTCTTGTCCCGTAGACACAGCAGACCGGCATCACACTTCTCCCAGCTTTTATAGAGAGACACAATTAACCTGTATAACACTTCTCCCGGCTTTAAGAGTGAGAGAGAGACAGCAGTCCAGCCTCACACTTCTCCCATGCAGCCTCTTGAACCACAGGTAGGAGACCTGTATCACACTTCTCCTTTGGAGAGACAGACAGGAGACCTGTATTACACTTCCCCTCTGGAGACATGCAGAAGACCTGTATCACACTTCTCCTCCAGAGAGACAGACTGGAGACCTGTATCACACTTCTCCTCCAGAGAGACATACTGGAGACCTGTATCACACTTCTCCTCCAGAGAGACAGACTGGAGACCTGTATCACACTTCTCCTCCAGAGAGACAGACTGGAGACCTGTATCACACTTCTCCTCCAGAGAGACAGACAGGAGACCTGTATCACACTTCTCCTCCAGAGAGACAGACTGGAGACCTGTATCACACTTCTCCTCCAGAGAGACAGACAGGAGACCTGTATCACACTTCTCCTCCAGCGAGAGACAGGAGACCTGTATCACACTTCTCCCCTGGAGACAGACAGGAGACCTGTATCACACTTCTCCTCCAGAGAGACAGACAGGAGACCTGTATCACACTTCTCCTCCAGAGAGACAGACAGGAGACCTGTATCACATTTCTCCTCCAGAGAGAGACAGGAGACCTGTATCACACTTCCCCTCTGGAGACAGACAGGAGACCTGTATCACACTTCTCCTCTGGAGACAGGCAGGAGACCTGTGTCACACTTCTCCTCTGGAGACAGACAGGAGACCTGTATCACACTTCCCCAAGCGTCTAGAACCACAGACAGGAAACCTGTATTACACTTCTCCTCTATAGAGACAGACTGGAGACCTGTATCACACTTCTCCTCCAGAGAGACAGACTAGAGACCTGTATCACACTTCTCCTCCAGAGAGACAGACAGGAGACCTGTATCACACTTCTCCTCCAGCGAGAGACAGGAGACCTGTATCACACTTCTCCCCTAGAGAGACAGACAGGAGACCTGTATCACACTTCTCCTCCAGAGAGACAGACAGGAGACCTGTATCACACTTCTCCTCCAGAGAGACAGACAGGAGACCTGTATCACACTTCTCCTCCAGCGAGAGACAGGAGACCTGTATCACACTTCTCCCCTGGAGACAGACAGGAGACCTGTATCACACTTCTCCTCCAGAGAGACAGACAGGAGACCTGTATCACACTTCTCCTCTGTAGAGAGACAGGAGACCTGTATCACACTTCTCCTTCAGAGAGACAGACAGGAGACCTGTAACACACTTCTCCTCCAGAGAGACAGACTGGAGACCTGTATCACACTTCTCCTCCAGAGAGACAGACTGGAGACCTGTATCACACTTCTCCTCCAGAGAGAGACAGGAGACCTGTATCACACTTCCCCTCTGGAGACAGACAGGAGACCTGTATCACACTTCTCCTCTGGAGACAGGCAGGAGACCTGTGTCACACTTCTCCTCTGGAGACAGACAGGAGACCTGTATCACACTTCCCCAAGCGTCTAGAACCACAGACAGGAAACCTGTATTACACTTCTCCTCTATAGAGACAGACTGGAGACCTGTATCACACTTCTCCTCCAGAGAGACAGACTAGAGACCTGTATCACACTTCTCCTCCAGAGAGACAGACAGGAGACCTGTATCACATTTCTCCTCCAGAGAGAGACAGGAGACCTGTATCACACTTCCCCTCTGGAGACAGACAGGAGACCTGTATCACACTTCTCCTCTGGAGACAGGCAGGAGACCTGTGTCACACTTCTCCTCTGGAGACAGACAGGAGACCTGTATCACACTTCCCCAAGCGTCTAGAACCACAGACAGGAAACCTGTATTACACTTCTCCTCTATAGAGACAGATAGGACCCAGCTAGCAATATGGAATCAGCCCAGAAGCGTCCCTCTTCTGGGGGGCCGGAACTGATTGAATCGGCCCGGAATCGGGTGTCGGACTCGGCCCGGAATCAAAATGATTGACTGCCCAGAATCGGCCCAAGTACATCGGCCATTTCCGTATACCGGAATTCAGCCGTCTTTGCCGGCATCCTACCAGTATCCCCCCAGAAGCTGCCCCGATTCCAATTTAAATCAATGTATACAAAAATGACCCTATTTAGTCATTTTAAATATTACTATCATACATTTTAGCCATACAAATTATACCCATCCACCAAAAAATGTTATCTCGGAGGAAACACTGTACACCTGTTGACCGTGTCAGAGTGCTTGCGCCTGGCATAGGAGCCGCTACAGCGCGATGGGACAAGGACATCCTGACTGGCCAAACCCTCCCCTAACTCAGACGACACTGGGCCAATTGTGCGTCGTCTCATGGGTCTCCCGGTCACGGCCGGCACGGGTATCGAACCAGCATCTGTAGAACCGCAGTTGGCACTGCGATGCAGCGTCTTAGACTGCTGCGCCACTCGGGAGGCTCCATCCTTATCAATTGCCTTGCACAAAGTATCAAAATACTAAAATACTAGTTCAACACGACTCTTAAAGAAGTTTATTTAAATGTTAATTGTATTTTTTGAAACAATGATAAAATATGGAAAAATAAATAAATAATGAAATGTTAATTATATAAAGAAACCCGTGTAATCATCTACCAGAGAGTGTCCCCAATCAGCCCAAGACGCAAGTACGTTTGGGCCAGATAACTCACACCGGAATCAGCCCGAGCTCAATCCCCGCGTCCTAGCCATAAGTAATATTGCCTTAGGCGGCCGAGACTCGAGCCTCATGACGTTGGCCGAATCTGACTCTAAGCCGAGCGCCCCGACTCTTAGCCGTAATCGGCCCAGAGCCACTGTGATAGCTCGGGAGACCTGTATCACACTTCTGCTAACCTCAAAAGCGACAGACAGAAGACCAGCCCGGCAATGGAGTATCTCATCTTCTGGCAGAATCTGCCAGGGAACATTTTATTCTTCACAGAGACACAAAGGCCTCATCTCAAATGGCATCCTATTCTCTATATAGTGCACTACTTTTGACCAGGGCCTCTGGTCAAAAGTAGTGTACTATATAGGGAATAGGGTGCCCTTTGGGAAGCAGCTCGGCTCTGTATACATTTGATGTACATTCTAAAGTAGGCTGAACTGACAGTGAACCCTACTAGTATTTCTTTGTGGACTCAGATAGTTAAATGGGGGGGAAACGTGTCATCCTTCCCCACATTATGATGTTTACTGTCATAATGTGAGGCTGGTGGGAGGAGCTATATGAGGACGGGCTCATTGTAATGGCTGGAATAGAAAAAATGGAAGGGTATCGAACACATCAATTATATGGAAACCATTTATTCCATTCCAGCCATTGCAATGAGCCCGTCCACCTATAGCTCCTCCCACCATCCTCCACTGCTGTGTAACCCGACTGCAAGGGAAGAGAAAGAAATGAATAATGCAGTATGCCACAGGCCTGACATCCTATTGCTCAAAATGACACTTCTAATTGCATTTGGTTTTGTTCATTACCGTATATATAATCCACTCAAATTAATAAATAATTCACTTGCAGTGCCTTATTGTATGCCAAGAAGCTTAGATAGTCTAGAGTCAGTGAAATACAGAGGAAGGAAAAATGGCATTCAGAAAAACAGCATTCAGGACAAAGGGTTCCCAAACTGGTCTGAGATCATCTGAACAGGCCACAAGGGCAGTGGGAATCCCAAAATAGCTTCCCTTGTTTAAAACAACTCTACTCTGTGTCTGCATCCCAAATGGCATCCTATTCCCTATGTCTATTCCTCTCAACTGATGTTGTCAGTGGAGTAGCAGTCAGACAATAGTTTTCCATTAGAGGAAGTGATTCTCTTTTCACTCTGAGGCCAGGCCCCCGGACAATAACACTGAAGCGGTGTGTGTGTGTGTGTGTGTGTGTGTGTGTGTCAACTCTCTCATCACCGCCGGGGGATAGCAGCTAGTGGCTCCACTTCCACTCTGGAGTGGCTTATAATGCCAAGGCTTATCTGGGATTATCCTGTCTGAGTTAATGCAGAGTAAGAGCAGTTACATGGCTTACTTGATTATGAATGTACGTAAAGGATGTCACGATCCTGGCTGTCACCGTGAGACAGCTCTATTCACGGCGTTCTCTTGCTCTGCAGACACACACACACACACACTCAGATTTGTTTTGCTATTCTTGTGGGGACCAAACAATTGATTCCCATTAAAAATCCTGTTTTCCTTAACCCAAACCTTAAGCCCAAACCTCTAACCCCTTGTGAGGACTGGTTTTACCGTCCTTGTGAGGACTTCTGGTCCCCACAAAGATATTAAAACCCAATAACACACAAATACACACTCACACACACACGCACGCATGCACACACACACACACACACACTCATTTGAGCATCATATTCATTCCACAGTGATGCTCAGAACAGAATTCAATTATACACCTATTGTCAGATCCTGTATGTCCAACAATGAATAATGCCAGTGAGCTACAGGAACATTTTGATCTAGTTTTCATTGATGTCTATTCCGTTCCTTTTAATCATGTTGATGAGCTCTTACCTAGCAGCCACTTCCTGCCTTTTATTCTATAATTAACTCAAGGTCTCATTATCTCCTCTTGATTAAAACGCTGTGATCAATGTTGAAGTGCTCCTCTTTTATTGTCACCAGTCATGTGGAAGGTGCATCAGGCAGACTACAGCCACAGGTCACTAAGGGCCTGTCATTTAGAAGAAAGGATGTCCCAAGACGCTCGTTTTTTTGGTTTATGTGCTATACTTCTAGCAAGCATTTCACATGCTATAACCTACTTTGTCCTCATGTCAATGTCCTGTGCACTTGTAAACCTCCTGCATTGCTAATAAATGTTTAATATACTCTCATGTATTTATTAACCGGAAAAATGAATTTCTCAAGTGATCTTCTGTACTACGGTAAAAAGTTGTGTGGTAGGGAAAACAGTGTAAATGTACTGTGGTAGAAATTAGAAACAAGTTGTTAGTCACATTAAAAATATAAACGCAACATCCAGCAATTTCAAAAATGTTACTGAGTTACAGTTTGTATAAGGAAATCAGCCAATTTAAATACATTCATTAGGCCCTAATCTTTAAATTTCACATGACCGGGAATACAGATATGCATCTGTTGGATCAGAAAACCAGTCCGTATCTGGTGTGACCTCCATTTGCCACATGCAGCGCGACACATCTCTTTCGCCTAGAGTTGATCAGGCTGTTGATTGTTGCCTGTGCAATGTTTTCCAACTCCTCTTCAATGGCTGTGAGAAGTTGTTGGATATTGGTGGGAATTGGATCACGTCGTCATACAAGTTGATCCAGAGCATTCCAAACATGCTCATGCTCAATGACATGTCTGGTGAGTATGCAGGCCATGGAAGAACTGGGACATTTTCATAATCTAGGAATTGTGTACAGATCCTTGCGACATGGGGTTGTGCATTATCATGCTGAAACATGAGGTGATGGCGGAGGAAAAATTGCACGACAATGAGCCTCAGGATCTCGTCAAGGTCTCTGTGCATTCAAATTACCATCAATAACTACAATTGTGTTCATTGTCCGTAGCTTATGCCTGCCTATACCATAACCACACCGACACCATGGGGCACTCTGTTCACAACGTTGACATCAGCAAACCACTCGCCATGACGTCATACACTCTGTCTGCCATTTGCCCACTGAAGTCATTTACGACTCCGAACTGCTGTCAGATCAAGACCCTGGTGAGGACAACAAGCAAGCAGATGAGCTTCCCTGAGACGGTTTCTGACAGTTTGTGCAGAAATTCTTTGGTTGTGCAAACCCACAGTTTCATCAGCTGTCTAGGTGGCTGGTCTCAGACAATCCCGCAGGTGAAGAAGTCGGATGTGGAGGTCCTGGTTGGCGTGGTAACGCGTGGCCTGCAGTTGTGAGGCCAGTTGGACGTACTGCCAAATTCTCTAAAATGACATTGCAAGCAGCTTATGGTAGAGAAATTAACATTACATTCTCTGGCAACAGCTCTAGTGGACATTTCTGCAGTCAGCATGCCAATTGCATGATCCCTCAACTCCCTCAACAATTGCATTCTCCCTTAAAACTGCACATTTTAGATTGGCCTTTTATTGTCCCCAGCACAAGATTATTGATATGCCACACCTGTCAGGTGGATGGATTATATTGGCAAATGAGAAATGCTCACTAACAGGGATGTAAAAAAAAACCGTGTGCACAACATTTTTAGAGAAAGAGGCTTTTTGTGCGTATGGCACATTTCTGGGATCTTTTATTTCAGCTCATGAAACATGGGACCAACACTTTCTATTTTTGTTCAGCGTAAATACAACAAAATACAATGATCTTTGTCCCTCTGTACTTCTGACTTAACATCAATATAAGACTCAGACTGCGTCCTCAATTACATCCTCTTCCATTTATGGTCCACTACTTTTGGCAAGGGCCCATTCAGCTCTAGTCAAAAGTAGTGCACTACATAGGGAATAAGTTGCCTTTTGGGACACAACCTCTAATGAGAATCACAACATGGGATGTCTATGAAATAAATGACATGCCAGAATCTCCACTGTATTGATTTGACACTCTGGGATGAAGTCAGTTTATAAATATAGGTTTACTCTTTTAAGAGGCCTCAGATGGAAAGTCCTGGTGGATCTTGGCAGTTTGGCAGATTTGGAAACTTGAAAAGGCATTAATTTATGGATATTATTTACCTTTAGATGCCCTTGACACAATACTTGCACATCAAACAGGTTTGTGAAAGGGAAGGGCTGTCTTACTTTCCTACCTCTTTAATATTGTATGTTCTCTCCTCTTCTCTGTGGCTACTGTCTCCCTTAGATACATATTTTTCTTGAATGTAAATATGTCTTTATTCTCTACTCTTTTATCTCTATTCTACCTTTGGATACGTCCCAAATGACACCCTATTCCCTTCATAGTGCAATATTTTTTGATAGGGTGTCATCCGCGTCTCACAGATCTGACTTTGAACTTTTGTTTCCCACTGAATTAAGTTTAGGCCATCTGCTCTTGTCCTCATCATAGACATCAAAACAAAGGCTGTCCCAAGTGGCACCCTATTCAGATGTGGTCTCTCCTAGACAAATGGAGTCTAATTCAAAATTGGGTGGTTATTTCAAGAAAGGAGCCTTATACTGCAAATGAGATTGTTTTCGGCTTCACTAAATCCATCACAGCCAGTTCACAACCAACAACCATCTTCATTTAATTCTGGCCTATATTCATATAAACAGGAAATGACTAAAACAACCAAACGGTCTTTGAACCGTGAAACTGATCTTCTACCTGTTCTGTATCATGTTCTAGGGGTATGGGCTAGATCATATGTAGGTGTTTTATCTGCACTACAGACCAGGTTGTTGTTGCTTTCTTCTTCTTACAGGTGAGAATAACAAGAGAATCGCTCTAGAAAACCCTGAGGAGTGCGGCCGACTCATTTTTGCAGGGCAGAGGCAGGGGCTGAGGCTGAGGCAGGGGCTGAGGCTGAGGCTGAGGCAGAGGCTGAGGCAGGGGCTGAGGCTGAGGCAGAGGCTGGAGTTTAGATGGCCTTTTCGGCAGTAAGCTTCTGACAGCAAGGCTGTCTGGTGGTAATTGCCTGCTGGGGCCTGGCTGTCTGGTTGTTATCTAGTCGGAACTATAAGTCTACTCTTCTTCTCTGCGCTATTATCATGGCCCTATAGATACAATACATGGATGTTCTGTTATTAAGTATATTCGTAATAAACTTTCACAATGTGTTTCGTCCATTAGAAACAGGAATGGGGTCAGAATATATTGTGAATATCATCAATATCAGCATCCAAAATTACTTCCTATTCCCCATTACTTTTTTTCTTGAATTTTACCCCTTTTTCTCCCCAATTTCGTGGTATCCAATTGTTTAGTAGCTACTATCTTGTCTCATCGCTACAACTCCCATACGGGCTCGGGAGAGACAAAGGTTGAAAGTCATGCATCCTGCGATACACAACCCAACCAAGCCGCACTGCTTCTTAACACAGCGCCATCCAACCCGGAAGCCAGCCGCACCAATGTGTCGGAGGAAACACCGTGCACCTGGCAACCTTTGTTAGCGCGCACTGCGCCCGGCCCACCACAGGAGTCGCTGGTGCGCGATGAGACAAGGATTTCCCTACCGGCCAAACCCTCCCTAACCCGGACGACGCTAGGACAATTGTGCGTCGCCCCATGGACCCCCCGGTCGCGGCCGGTTACGACAGAGCCTGGGCACAAACCCAGAGTCTCTGGTGGCACAGCTGGCGCTGCAGTACAGCGCCCTTAACCACTGCGCCACCCAGGAGGCCTATTCCCCATTACTTTTAACCAGGGCCCATTTAGGACAGAGCCTGTCTCAGCCCTGCCTCTGATGGTTGGATAATGTTAGCAGATGTTAATGCGAGTGTAGCAAAATGCTTGTGCTTCTCTTTCCGACAGTGCAGCAATATCTAACAAGTAATCTAACAATTCCACAACAACTACCTAATACACACAAATCTAAGTAAAGAGATGGAATAAGAATATGTACAAATAAATATATGAGCAATGACAAAGCGGCATAGGCAAGATGCAATAGATGGTATTTAATACAGTATATACATATGGGATGAGTAAAGCAATATATGTAAACATCAATTTTAAAGTGGCATTAATAAAGTGACTAGTGTTCAATTTGTTAGAGTGGCCACTGATTTAAAGTCTGTATGTAGACAGCAGCCTCACTGTGATAGTGATGGCTGTTTAACAGTCTGATGGCCTTGAGATAGAAGCTATGTTTCAGTCTCTTGGTCCCAGCTTTAATGCACCTATACTGACCTCGCCTTCTGGATGGTAGCGGGGTGAACAGGAAGTGGCTCGGGTGGTTGTTTTCCTTGATGAACTTTTTGGCCTTCCTGTGACATTGGGTGCTGTAGGTGTCCTCGAGGGCAGGTAGTTTGACCCCGGTGATGCGTTGTGCAAACCGCACCATCCTCTGGAGAGCCCTGCGGTTGTGGGCGGTGCAGTTGCCTTACCAACCAATGATGAGCATAGAGGGTCTCCAGGGAACTGGAGGAAAGATAGATGCAACTCATAAGTATGATACAGCATAACAGGATGCTCTCAGTTGTGCATCTATAAAAGTGTGTGAGGGTTTTAGATGACAAGACAAATGTATTCAGCCTCCTGAGTTTGAAGAGGCGCTGTGGCGCCTTCTTCGCCATATTGTCTGTGTGGCTGGACCATTTCAGTTCGTCCTTGATGTGTACACCGAGGAACTTAAAACTTTGCACCTCCTCCAATGCTGTCCTGTCAATGTGTATAGGGGGCTCCCTCTGCTGTTTCCTGAAGTCCACGATCATCTCCTTTGTTTTGTTGACGTTGAGAGAGAGGTTGTTTTCCTGACACCACACTCCGAGTGCCCTCACCTCCTCCCTGTAGGCTGTCTCGTTGTTGTTGGTGATCAAGCCTAGTACTGTTGTGTCATCTGCAAACTTGATGATCAAGTTGGAGTCGTGCATGGCCACGCAGTCATGGTGAACAGGGAGTACAGAAGGAGGCTGTTTCCTACCTTCACCAGCTGGGGGCGGCCCGTCAAGAAGTCCAGGACAAAGTTGCACAGGGTGGGGTTAAGACCCAGGACCTCAAGCTTAATGATGAGCTTGGAGGATACTATGGTGTTGAATGCCGAGCTGTAGTCAATGATGGTGGAGGTGATATGATCCTTGACTAGTCTCTTTAAAAGCACTTCAGGATGACAGGAGTGAGTGCTACGGGGTGATAGTCATTTAGTTCAGCTGCCGTCTGGCCCGGCAGCCTTGTGAGGGTTAACACGTTTAAATGTCTCACGTCGGCCACGGAGAAGGATAGCACTGTATTATCCTCTGCTCTCTATCAGATGATTACTCTGTAGCGGAATATGCAGTGCCTTCCTCATCATATCTACATTGAATTTCAGAAACAAACAAGATTCAATTGCTTTTTATTTTAACAGATTAGAATGCAGGAGGAGAGAGGTGTGTTATGGGGGTGGGGGTGGGGGTGGAGGAGAGGTACTGCCGAGTCTGACGCTCTACAACAGGATTGGACTTCTCCCAGCACCGAAAATATTCCTTTCAGTAAAGCACAAATCTGGTTCACCCACGACCCTCTGACCTGCAAAGCGTGCAAGAAGGAGAGCAGGCAACAAGACAAAAAAGAAGAAGAAAATGGAACATGGTAAGATGGGGATGACAACATTTATTTGATTGATCAGGAGTTCAGTAACATTGGGCTAAATTACCTCTGGGACACTGAGCTCGGAATGCAAGTCTCTCTCTGCTTGTCTGGTTCAGAACTGATTGAACTACGTCCCAAAAGCTGGGAAACTCACTTAGGTAATTAAGATAGGAGGAGTAGCTCAATAAATCTGCTTGTCTTCAGCTCTTTAAGACACAACATTAATTAAAGATCACTGCTTTATAAAAAAAGAAAGTTAATAAGAGACTTGCAAGCAGTTGACTTTGTAAAGATTGTCTGTGTTAAAGCTTGGAATCGAATGTGGCTGACATCCAACATAAAACACTTTACATTTAGTTATGGGTTTATAAGTAATTAAGAATGGTTATTTGTCAGTACATAGCTGGTCTATTTATTTGGATTCTCATAAGCTACAAACAATTATCACTATTTTTCATAAATTTGGGGGACTTAAGTCATTCCCTCTGCTGGAATGGCAGACTACTCAGAGCCATGGACAAAAAGAATCCAGCTTCTGTCTGGCCAACAGTAGCCTGGAGCTGATGGCTATGGAGGGAAAGGAGGGAGGGAGAGGTCTTTTTACCATAACCTTGACAATGGACAGAATGGACCAACCGACCGACCCACTGCTTTGTACTCATGGGCCACTTTGTGTCACCATTACTCCCACACCCCTCCCCCAATGTCATTTTACCACCAGAGTGCAAAGGGCCCGGTGGCAAAAAATAAAATGAAATGTCAAATGAAAGAGAGAGAGGACAGAAAACGCTGGTCACTGCAGGGCTTGAAGGATTGCTCCCTGAAAGAGAAAAAGTGGTTTGCCATGAGAATTATGTATTCTTCTTAATGTACTTATCTGATGAAGAACTAAAGATTAAATTACACTCTCAAATTTGAAGATAATTTACACCTCCCCTCTGAATTTCCCTTGGAGAAAATAGACCTGATGACTCCTTACCAGCAGACCTGGAATCAGTGTGATACCAGCCTGTGGTGATCATCCCGCCCTGGAGATGTGTATAATGGTAAGGCCTGAACTGGAATCAGGTGGTAGAGACCTGCATCGCTAGTCCAGCCTCTTAACAGCAGACCTGGGATCAGATCAACATGATAGCATCCCCAAAACCCTGTAGATGCCTGAACTGGGATCAGTGTGATAGCATCCCCAGGTCTCTGTAGATGAGGTGTGTATTAATATGGGAGGATTCTACTCTCTCTCCTCTCTGAAGGATGAATCAATGCAGCATGAAGAGGAGAGTTTCCAGCCCATTTCCCCCTCTGATTACCCCCCCCCCAACTCACACACACACATACAGCTCCTTGATATTACCCCTGCCACACACAGCTCCTTAATAGCTTGTTGTGTCTCATAAATCTATCTTTACCACCCAGGCATCACAGATGGATCACACTGGATGTTTTACATATTACACAGGGTGGCAGGTAGCCTCGAGGTTAGAGTGTTGGGTAAATAACCAAAAGGATGCTAGTTTGAATCCCAGAGCCGACCAGGTTAAATACTGTCGAGGGGCCCTTGAGCAAGAAACTTAATTCTAATTGCTCCAGGGTCACAATTGATAATGACAGACCATGTTTGTGAGCCCGCTCTCCAAGGGTGTCTCTGGAATAGAGGGATCCAGGCTAGACTGTATAATATCCAGCCAGTATTGTACTGTACGTCAGAGGGATCCAGGCTGGACTATACAATACCCAGCCAGTATTGTACCGTATGTCAGAGGCATCCAGGCTGGACTATACAATACCCAGCCAGTATTGTACCGTATGTCAGAAGGATCCAGGCTGGACTATACAATACCCAGCCAGTATTGTACCGTATGTCAGAGGGATCCAGGCTGGACTATACAATACACAGCCAGTATTGTACCGTATGTCAGAGGGATCCAGGCTGGACTATACAATACCCAGCCAGTATTGTACCGTATGTCAGAGGCATCCAGGCTGGACTATACAATACCCAGCCAGTATTGTACCGTATGTCAGAAGGATCCAGGCTGGACTATACAATACCCAGCCAGTATTGTACCATATGTCAGAGGGATCCAGGCTGGACTATACAATACCCAGCCAGTATTGTACCGTATGTCAGAGGGATCCAGGCTGGACTATACAATACCCAGCCAGTATTGTACCGTATGTCAGAGGGATCCAGGCTGGACTATACAATACCCAGCCAGTATTGTACCGTATGTCAGAGGGATCCAGGCTGGACTATACAATACCCAGCCAGTATTGTACCGTATGTCAGAGGGATCCAGGCTGGACTATACAATACCCAGCCAGTATTGTACCGTATGTCAGAGGGATCCAGGCTGGACTATACAATACCCAGCCAGTATTGTACCGTATGTCAGAGGGATCCAGGCTGGACTATACAATACCCAGCCAGTATTGTACCGTATGTCAGAGGGATCCAGGCTGGACTATACAATACCCAGCCAGTATTGTACCGTATGTCAGAGGCATCCAGGCTGGACTATACAATACCCAGCCAGTATTGTACCGTATGTCAGAGCGATCCAGGCTGGACTATACAATACCCAGCCAGTATTGTACCGTATGTCAGAGGCATCCAGGCTGGACTATACAATAACCAGCCAGTATTGTACCGTATGTCAGAGGGATCCAGGCTGGACTATACAATACCCAGCCAGTATTGTACCGTATGTCAGAGGGATCCAGGCTGGACTATACAATACCCAACCAGTATTGTACCATATGTCAGAGGGATCCAGGCTGGACTATACAATACCCAGCCAGTATTGTACCGTATGTCAGAGGCATCCAGGCTGGACTATACAATAACCAGCCAGTATTGTACTGTATGTCAGAGGGATCCAGGCTGGACTATACAATACCCAGCCAGTATTGTACCGTATGTCAGAGGCATCCAGGCTGGACTATACACTACCCAGCCAGTATTGTACCGTATGTCAGAGGGATCCAGGCTGGACTATACAATACCCAGCCAGTATTGTACCGTATGTCAGAGGCATCCAGGCTGGACTATACAATAACCAGCCAGTATTGTACTGTATGTCAGAGGGATCCAGGCTGGACTATACAATACCCAGCCAGTATTGTACCGTATGTCAGAGGCATCCAGGCTGGACTATACAATACCCAGCCAGTATTGTACCGTATGTCAAAGGCATCCAGGCTGGACTATACAATACCCAGCCAGTATTGTACCGTATGTCAGAGGGATCCAGGCTGGACTATACAATACCCAGCCAGTATTGTACTGTATGTCAGAGGGATCCAGGCTGGACTATACAGTACCCAGCCAGTATTGTACCGTATGTCAGAGCGATCCAGGCTGGACTATACAATACCCAGCCAGTATTGTACCGTATGTCAGAGGCATCCAGGCTGGACTATACAATAACCAGCCAGTATTGTACTGTATGTCAGAGGGATCCAGGCTGGACTATACAATACCCAGCCAGTATTGTACCGTATGTCAGAGGCATCCAGGCTGGGCTGTATAATATCCAGCAAGTATTATACTGTATGTTGGAGGGATCCTGTTATGTGACCATGAGTCCAGGCCCACAGGCAAAATGTGAGTGGAGGAGGGTTGACGCACAGCCAAAGAAATTACAGGAGCTGGACAATAGAAGGATCCAATACATAGAAAAAATATTCCTTCATATGGAGAAGCTCAATCTATCCTTGTTCAAGCCTGGTGCTAACATACTGTACATCCTGTGTCCTGATCTTTTCCACATTCTGATTGTGCCTACATTTTCAGACTGGTGTAAACGATTAAAATATACATTGTGAACTGATTGTGATCAGATCTTCCTGACCACCCCCGGAGATAGTGGGCGGTAGAACGCTGCACCACTCGGGAGCGTGCCTACATGAAAATGTGCGCACGCACCAGTCTAAGTTGCTTTGGATAAATGCATCTGATAAATGGCATATCTTCTTATATTAAATCTCAAACATACAAGACGAACAAAACATCCAAAGAACACTGCTGGAGAAGTCAATGATGTCACTGCTGCGAAAGAGATCTCAGATTACATCTTCGGTTGGCTGGTGTCATGGTCGTTGGCATGGCGACCTCATTGTGTTTCATCCTCTGGAAAGAGTAGAAAGAGGTAATATTTAACAGGTCAAGGTAACTCCATACCACCAATTGAATTTCGTAGGTGATATAAAACGTGCACGGATAAGTATTACTTTCAGTGGAGAGTTTTTAGTATGAAAGTAATAAACCATTCACATTTACTGAGCAAAACAATCGCCCAATAATAGTCTCTGTTCTCCTCGGGAAAGATGTCATTTCAAAAGCAGTTATCAGCAGGGTGATGTGGATTTCACATGAACCTTTGCTTAGAGAAGTTACTAGAAAGCGTCCTGTCCTCCCTGTCTCGCGTTTAGAAAGAGGCAGGAAAGCATCTATTGTTTATCATAACTAATAATATTCACTTGCATCCCACACAAAAAAGGCAGAATAGCCTGAATGAATTCATATCAATCTCATGGAAAGAATCTTTTGAATTTGGCTCTTTTAAACGTTGTTTTCCCGTTGATTGGTTTGCATATATGCCTGTCCTCTTCAGTAGATCCGTGCTGCCGTTGCTACAAAGAACAATTCTGCCAGAAAAAAAGGTCCTGACCAGCCTGAGAAACACCTATTTGTCTTCATACGGTGCTCTCCATTATGATGTATGTGGTCACTAGCTTTAACTTAACACTGTATGTTTCTTTTATTTTCACCCGAGGAGTTGATGGCAGACTCTCTGTAGGACAAGCTGGCTCATTGACAGCCTTATTTTCTTGTTTTAGTGTGAACGAACAAACCTCATCTAATTGGATCTTGTCTGCTTTCTAGATGTTCTTGTTAGAGAAGGCATCAATATTGATTCAGTCATAACAGTTCAGGAAATCTGACTATCTAAGGTATATTAGAGCAGAAGACACAGTAATTGCTTCTTATGTCGTGGTTGTAAATAAACAACTGTAAATCAAATCAATGATTTTAGAGGGTGGGATAATGATGATTTACACTGATCCATTTACACTCGTACGATATCCAGATAAGACACTGCGTCTCAGTGCTAGAGGCGTCACTACAGACCCTGGTTCGAATCCAGGCTGTATCAAAACTGGCCGTGATTGAGAGTCCCATAGGGCGGTGCACAATTGGCCCAGCGTCGTCTGGGTTTGGTCGGTGTAGTCGTCATTGTAAAAAATCATTTGTTCTTAACTGACTTGCCTAGTTAAAGGTTCAATACACAAAAATAATAATATGGGTGGTGGGGATTGAACTCACAATCCTGCAGAATGTTACAAGCGTCATGTTCTACCACACAGGACCAGACATTTTGACTGTGGACCATTTCTTCAGGTAGTTCTACTTTTCTATGACTCAATGGTGTGTGTTGATAGCGTAGACATCAGAAATATAGTATAGGGTGTGTATCATATACTGGGTCTAGATATGACATAATTGGTTAACAACTAGAAGCAATTATATCGACTAAAATTACTGCAAGCATTTTGCTACACCCGTAATAACACGTTCTAAACACATGTATGTGACCAATACAATTTGATTTGATTTGATTTATCTGGAAGTTTCTGTTTCTAAATGACAGACATCTCAATTGGGTTAAAAATATGCCCATAATAATTTTCAAAGTTTAATATCCATACATAAACAAATACTGCCTGAGAGAACCAAATACTATAATTTACATATTTTCCATTTATTTTCCAACTCTTATTTACTCTCCTATTGACCTATAGGCTAAATGAGGAAGTGCTCAGACACTGACAAAGTCCTGTGCATTCATATAATCTTTGACAGATTTTTTTCATCATCATCACTCGGACAGAATAAATCAGGAATGAACTAGTCAACTAAAAGAATGATTTGGCTCTGGGATGTTTGGGTTAGTCTTGTATCTGTCCAAGCTTTAGACATTCAGCTGTGAAACAAGATTAGTTTTTCTTATTCTTTGCCAGAGTTAATCTACAGCCTACTAATCACAGCTGAACTCTAAATCCCCTTTTCAATCACATCACTGGGAAAAGTAAATATTTGATCATTTATTGGGGCATATGCATTTTCCATTTAAGTTGCTTACTCAAAGAATAAGACACCACATAACCTAGGCTGATGCGGATCGTCAGTTTTAAGATAAGAATTAATGCAGTAATTATAATATTACTTCATGTCCCCAGTGGGAGTGCTTTGCCAGTGACTTTAGGATCGGATGGATTGATGAGTGCATCCAGACAAAAGAAGGCTTGGCCTTGCATTTCAGGGGTTAGTTACAATAGAAAATGACCCTGTGATGACCTGTAGTCCTCAGAAAGGACGGAAGTATCTCTACCCTCTAGTCTATGTCCACACACTCAGGTTCAGATGCAAGTCACTGCTTCGTTCATTTCAAAATGTCAGTATTTAAAGTCCTGTGACAGTCCTGATGCAGTTGTTCTGCACTAAATAGTTGATATGCAAACAAAGCACACCTTTCCTACATTCATGAAGTGTTGCAAATAGCGCTACAGGTCAACATAGTGAACAAAAACCAATACACATTACACATGGAGCAACACTTATAGCAGAGTAACAGAAATACATTGAGTCTCAGGTTCTGCTCTCAGAGGACCGACAGGCTATAAACTGATGAGGTGGAGGAGAGCTGCATGGAAATGATTCTTTTTTAAAAGCGTTAATTAGTGTCTCTGTCACTGACGACCATTCTGCAGGGATGACTAACGCTTTATACCTCTCTCTCTCTCTCTCTCTCTCACACACTCTTTCCCTCTCTTTCCCTCCCTACCATGGTTCCTCGTGACCACTTGTCACACGGATGTCAAAGTTACATTTACATAGAAAGCTCTGAGAGCAACGTAGTCCCATTGCACATACAGCAGAACATATACAACGTACTATGCGTTGTTACAGTACTGTTACAGTACCACTACATGCCTTGATACAACATCTTCCATTGTTGAAATCACAAGGACAGAATATGGATATAACTGCATTTTCTGGACA
Source organism: Oncorhynchus tshawytscha (assembly GCF_018296145.1). Classification (NCBI taxonomy): domain Eukaryota; kingdom Metazoa; phylum Chordata; class Actinopteri; order Salmoniformes; family Salmonidae; genus Oncorhynchus; species Oncorhynchus tshawytscha. Next base: position 14,032,800 of record NC_056459.1, read on the forward strand.
GTTTTGGGTTGACTAGACAGGTCAAGCCATCACTCTATCTGCAGGCAGGAGAGCATCATACATCCCAATCTAAAAGAAGAGGCTCGAATACAGACCCAACGTTACAAGTGCACTTTTATTTGGGCACTCTGTAGAGATTTAGAAATGACTAACATTCATCTTAACATGCTTCCATCTAACCACGTCTTTCTACAGAGTGAATATAAAAGACAGCAGAGCAGCTGGCAAGCTTGGTGAGGGTCAGAGTTCAGAGAGGACATGCAGATTTCAGGACAGAAAGGCATCAGCCTGGTCAGTCATTCAGGCTGCATTCCATTCCCTACACACTACTTTTGAACAGGGCCCATATGGTGCTGGTAAAAAATAGTGCACTATATAGCGAATAAGATGCCATTTAGCCAGTCAGTCCACACCCAACCTCCAGTCCGGACATGGGCCATTTCTGCAGCACGCTGAGTACAGCCCCACACCAGCCCAGCTCGTCTGTCTGCTCAGCCACCATCCACCAGCCAACCTCTAACCTCCAGTCGGTCAGAGGTTTGATCCAGTCGTCACTATGTTGCTGCCCAGCTGTAACCAGGAGGCCCAGTACCTCCTCAGGACCCAATTAGTCCCAGCCGGGTCTCTCTCCTCTGGGTCCTCTCCCTCAGCTGGCCCCCTCCACTGGGTGTATTCCTCCAGAGGAGACAGAGGGAGAGGAGACAGAGGGAGAGGATAGGGAAAAAAGGCATAGCACAGGCATGACAGTAATGTGGGCGTACAGACGCTAAAGGGGAGGGCAGCGGGAGATGCAACCTTTGAGGCGATGCCAATAAGTGTTTTCAAAATGAATGCCACTCTTGTCAAACTTTCTCTTTTTTTCATAGCTACTCTGCCACAGCCACCACATCCAGAGTTAGTGCTCAGGGAATGGTCTGAGGCGATCATACAATTGTTTTTGTGTTTTCTCATTCTGTCTTTCTTTACCTCTCCTCATCACTCTGTCTGTTTCCCTCATTTTCTCTTTGTCTGTTCTCACTGTTTTTCCTTTTGACATTAAGTTGGTCATGTTCATTAAGAATATTTCTCTATTAGGAGAATGAGAACGGTTCAGTATGAAGACTTGTCTGACAGAACGGTTCTAACTCATGTTAATGAGGTCTCCCAGAGCGACTAGCTGGCCAACTGCCCTGCTATGTGAGACAGTGACAATCTATGCTGTCAATTAGCCTGTTCTTCAGCCAGAGTGTTGGGGACAGCTGGTCGACGTGAAGCGATGCTAGCCAATATATCACAGATTTAATATTCAGCCTCTGCAGAGACCAGCAGCTCGCTCTCTCCAGCTATTATTTGACATTTAATTCCTGGACTTAAACAGATGACATCCTGCTACAGTAAAGGAAGGTAAGCTATGCTTGACGAACCATGTTACAGAATCAGACACTTTATTTGATTACATTTGTGAATTGAGACATAAACTATAAGTCAATTGGGAGGATTTGGGGGAAGAAAAAAAATAATTAATTGACTATTTGTGTACTTTCTTATTTGTGTGAAGCACATGACTGTGGAGTCAGCGTAGTCCTATCATCCACCACCAGACCCACTACAGCTATTCAGCCAGGATACAGAACTCAGAACAACTACTCCCACAGGGTTCAACCACCACCGGTAATTCCCTATACTTTGTTCATCTGAAATCTTGGTCTTTTTGTTGCATTTAATTATATTTGAGAACAATTTAATTGTTTCTCTGACATTAAAATGACTGCATATTCCAATTTGCCAAGTTTTTGTGGGTGTAAAGAGCTCCACAACAGACCCATGGGATCCTCCTCAATGAGCTAGACACACTGCGAATCATGGGTCATCTCTGGCCTAATGCCAATAACACAAACAATTCTGTTTTTTAATAATATTGTGAATAACTGTTTGGATGGTTTGAGACCGCAAAGCATCTCACGGTGCGGGAGACCAAAATGATTGCAAAGATGCTCAATTATTTTGTCAAAAACTGGGTACCTCTCAGTGCACAGACCATCAGTATCATCAAAGACAGGTTCAACTTCAGAAAGAACACACATGATGGGTCGTATTTGGTCGTAAAGACCTGAGAAAAGGAGTCATTTTAGCTACTTATGGATAGAACTGAAGCCGAAATCCAGAAAGTTAACTCCTTTAGGAGGTCCAGTTAAATTTGTCTCCATGTAAAAAAACTGCATGGATAAAGACAAAATGCTAAATTGCCAAGCAGTCATTGGTTGTGTTCCAAAAAGCACCCTATTCCCTATATAGTGCACAACTTTTGCTACATGGGCCCTGTTCAAAAGTAGTCCACTATATAAGAAATAGGATGCCTTTTGGGATGTAGTCCTGGTAGTAACCCTGCTGAGAGTCAAGGCCAGGAAGGTTTCTAGTCTGAGGTCCACAGTGGATATATGTTCTTCTCAGTGGGTTATTAAATGAGGCTGGATGTGTTATGTTGAGGATCTGGAGAGAGGTTGCTGAAGGTGGAAGAGGGTTTGGGGGAGGGAGGCTGTCGAGGGAAGAGGGTTGGAAGAGGCTGTTGGAGGAGGAGGGTTGGGGAGAAGGTTTGAGGAGGGAGGTTACAAGGGGAGGAGGATTGGTGAGGTCACACTATTCTCCCTAGGGATGTGTGCACACAGCTTTGTGACACATTAACGTCAAAAAGTCCCTTTGGTTCACACCAGCTCTGCTCTCCCTCTACTGATATATTAAGTCTCGCTGTGGTCTCACCCTCCGCTAGAGAGAGCTGTTATCTGATACCTTACTGCAGCCCTGGACCAATGGGACCACTCTCATTCACATAAAACTTCAGCCATTTAATTCAAAACAAGGGTTCTGTCCCAAATGGAATCCTATTCCCTATATAGTGTGCTACAGGGCTCTGGACAAAAGTAGTGCCCTATATAGGGAATAGGGTGTAATTTGGGAATCAGACAAGAACTTTATTACCTTCTCCCTATTGACCCGTAATGTAAACCTGGGGAATATCACAGTGATTTTCTACTGCTGACATGCAGGCTAGGTGGGATTTCATTGGCTCTATGTGCATAAAGATGATCGTTATCATAGTGCAATTAGTTACAGCCTATAAAATACCTTTTAATATATTTTTTATATATATTTTTTCAAAACAAATCAAGTTTAAGTTAATGTTTGAACATGACTTCATAGGAAGTATTTCAAGCGCCATAATAAATAAATATGGTGATAAAGGGTATCCTTGTTTTACACCTCCTAGATAATCTAATACAAATAGTAACATGAAACTAAACTCACTCAGTATTAAGTACATTTTGTAACCATCTCATCTGCATACTGTACAGTATGTATGTCTGCCAGGCCCGTTTCTGTCCCTTACTCAAGCCTGTATCCTTAATGATGTAGATAAGTGGGAGCATTTATGCTATACTCCCCCACCATGACCCTGGAGAGCATGAGGCGTCATCTCCACTGACCTTAAAGAACTTAGATTGGTACTGCTATTCATCTGCATCTGCACATTCATGAATACTTATTAAGCATCGTTGCATAGCTGAGCTTTATTCGGTTGAAGTCAGAAGTTTACATACACCTTAGCCAAATACATTTAAACTCAATTTTTCACAATTTCTGACATTTAATCCAGTTAGGATCACCACCGTATTTTAAGAATGTCAAATGTCAGAATAATAGTAGAGATAATTATTTATTTCAGCTTTTATTTATTTCATCACATTCCCAGTGGGTCAGAAGTTTACATACATTCAATTAGTATTTGGTAGCACTGCCTTTAAATTCTTTAACTCGGGTAGCCTTCCACAAGCTTCCCACAATAAGTTGGGTGAATTTTGGCCCATTCCTCCTGACAGAGCTGGTGTAACTGAGTCAGGTTTGTAGGCCTCCTTATTTGCACACACTTTTTCAGTTCTGCCCACAAATGTTCTATGGGATTGAGGTCAGGAATTGTGATGGCCACTCCAATACCTTGACATTGTTGTCCTTAAGCCATTTTGCCACAACTTTAGAAGTGTAGTTGGGGTCATTGTCAATTTGGAAGACCCATTTGCGACCAAGCTTTAACTTGGCTGTTGTCTTGAGATGTTGCTTCAATATATCCCCATAATTTTCCTCCCTCATGAACTATCTATTTTGTGAAGTGCACCAGTCCCTCCTGCAGCAAAGCACCCCCACAACATGATGCTGCCCCCCCCCGTGCCTCACGGTTGGGATGGTGTCTTCGGCTTGCAAGCCTCCCCCTTTTTCCTCCAAACATAACGATGGTCATTATGGCCAAACAGTCCTATTTTTATTTCATCGGACCAGAGGACATTTCTCCAAAAAGTATGATCTTTGTCCCCATGTGCAGTTGCAAACCGTAGTCTGGCTTTATTATGGAGGTTTTGGAGCAGTGGCTTCTTCCTTGCTGAGCAGCCTTTCAAGTTATGTCGATATAGGACTCGTTTTACTGTGGATATAGATACTTTTGTACCTGTTTCATCCAGCATCTTCACAAGGTCTTTTGCTGTTGTTCTGGGATTGATTCGCACTTTTCGCACCAAAGTATGTTCATCTCTAGGAGACAGAACGCATCTCCTTCCTGAACGGTATGACGGCTGCGTGGTCCCATGGTGTTTATACTTTGCATGCTATTGTTCGTACAGATGAACGTGGTGCTTTCAGGCATTTGGAAATTTCTCCCAAGGATGAACCGGACTTGTGGAGGTCTACATTTTTTGGCTGACGTCTTTAGATTTTTTCATGATGTCAAGTAAAGGGGCACTGAGTTTGAAGATAGGCCTTGAAATACATCCACAGGCACACCTCCAATTGACTCAAATGATGTCAATTTGCCTATCAGAAGCTTCTAAAGCCATGACATAATTTTCTGGAATTTTCCAAGCTGTTTAAAGGCACAGTCAACTTAGTGTATGTAACTTCTGACCCACTGTGATACCGTGAATTATAAGTGAAATAATCTGTCTGTAAACAATTGTTGGAAAAATTACTTGTTTCATGCACAAAGTAGATATCCTAACCGACTTGCAAAAACTATAGTTTGCTAACAAGACATTTGTGGAGTGGTTGAAAAATTAGTTTTAATGACTCCAACCTAAGTGTATGTAAACCTCCGACTTCAACGGTATGTTTGTGAAACAGATATAGAAAGCAAAACATTTTTCACATGTTGAGATGTGTGTGAAGGAGAGGGTGAGATTTTAGTGAGGGAGTTGAAAAGTAAAAAATGTCACACCAACACAGTTTTAAATGAGCCAAATGTCAATCTAAGTGGTGTGGAGACAAGTGGAGAGAGAGATGACACACTTTTCATTTCCTCATGATGAAAATATCATCTCCAGATATTCAGTTTGTGTGTCAACCTATTAAATGGAAAGTTATCACCATAATATTTGGTACATTCTGGTTTTTAATTGACCAGAGCCCAAGTAGTAAACTCTGTAAGGAATAGATTGTCGTTTGGGACACAGTCATACTGTGAAATATGAGTTTCATACCAAAACGCTATATCCATTTTCAGAAATGTTGTTAAATTAGCTTTTATTGTTTAAAGATATTATGAAAGAAGACTGGGGAGTTTTTTCACTACCTAACCGTAACCCAATTGTAAAATTTCTGGTGGATATAGCACTCTTCATATGACCACAGGTCTACAGTATGTTCATTTCATTTCAGAACCCCTCTGTCCTCTGAAAGTCATTGTGTAGCCATCTCTCTGTCTGAGTGGCCTTTCATTCGCTGGGTCTCACTGTATCATAGCCTTTCCATGCTCAAGCAGAACCTCTCTGAACCACACTTCTAACTCCAAATTGGTTATTGATCCTGTTTTCTTTAAGTATATTGCTGGATGCACACTTTCTACCCCTCCCTCTCCCCCCTAAGTCTTTTATTTTGAAAGTATCTTCAGCCTCGGCTATCATGTTTCATGATGACAAATGCTAAACATAATTGGCCATGGCATCTGCCAGACAGGTCCTTCATGAATAACGATCATTTTAGTCTGCCAATTGAGCTTGCAGTATAATATTTTCAAAAGTGTTTTTGTTTTCCAATTCAATAGATCCTCGTATTTCATTACCTGAAGCGACACTCGACAGTCATGTCTTGAAGCTGTTTCATACTAGCATTGTATGCTATTAATAAAGCACATGATTGATTAATCATGTGTGTTCTTATAACCCCACTCAATCAACGCACTACGGTAACAACATCTGACTTCGGTTGTTATTTGATCAAAGGTGCATTGTAGGTAAGCACATATAACACTTGTCATTTAAAGCTAATTTCTGTTTGAGAGGACTTCAGGAGCATTTACCATGAATGCGATCTCTGCGAATATTACATAAATTGCCTTTAAAAGGCACATTGTTGGTAGAGTAATGTGCTTGTCGATAATCTGCCTCTGATTAATTCCTGGCCCTAGTTGATCGGTAAAAGCTTCTTTGTTTTCATTCAGTTATGCATGTGCACTGTTTGTTGATATGTGGAATTTCAGTTACGCTTATTATTACATTTAACAACTATAATCTGATGTTATTGTAAGCGGGTGCTTTTTCATTTGTGTTCTATAAGTAGTAATTGTCTCACAGACAGAGCTAAGAACTCGACACTTAGGCTGTGTTTACACAGGCACAACAAATCTGATCTTTTTTTATACTAAACAGATCTTTTCACGTAAAATGTTTTTCAGAGCTGATCAGTGAAAAAGGATCAGATTTGGTCTGCCTGTCTAAACGCAACCTAAGAAATAAAGCATGTGGGCTGAATCCTGCATCTCAATTTCACTGCACTGTAGCCATGGCATTCATTAAGACACACATGCACACTCTCTCTCTCTCTCTCTCTCTCTCTCTCTCTCTCTCTCCCTCTCTTTAGCTCTGTCTCCCTCCCTCTCCCTCTCCCTCTCTCGCTCTCACTCTCTCTCGCTTTCTCAATTCAATGGGCTTTATTGGCATGGGAAACATATTATGACTTTAACAAATTTCACCTATGGCAATATATCAAAATTGGATTTGTTTTCAAATTCTTTGTGGGTCTGTGTAATCTGAGGAAAATATGTGTTTCTAGTATGGTCATACATTTGGCAGGAGGTTACAGCGGCTTCTCTCAAAAGCAAGGATATGCTCACTGAGTCTGTCCGTAGTCAAAGCGTTCCTTAATTTTGGGTCAGTCACAGTGGTCAGGTATTCTGCCACTGTGGACTCTCTGTTTAGGGCCAAATAGCATTCTAGTTTGCTCTGTTTTATTGCTAATTCATTCCAATGTGTGTCTCTCTCTCATTCCAATGGCACGTTGTGTTAGCTAATCCAAGTTCATCATTTTAAAGGGCTAATTGATCATTAGAAAACAATGCTGCAATTATGTTTGCACAAATGAAAAGTGTTTGTTCTGATTAAAGAAGCAATAAAACTGGCCTTCTTTAGACTAGTTGAGTATCTGTCCTCTTGCTTCTATTCTAGTTAGAGCCAGTTTGCACTGTTCTTTAAAGGGAGTAGTACACACGTTTGTACGAGATCTTCAGTGTCTTGGCAATTTCTCGCATGGAATAGCCTTCATTTCTCAGAACAAGAATAGACTGACGAGTTTGAGAAGAAAGTCCTTTGTTTATGGCCATTTTGAGCCTGTAATTGAACACACAAATGCTGATGCTCCAGATACTCAACTAGTCTAAAGAAGGCCAGTTTTATTGCTTCTTTAATCAGAACAATAGTTTTCAGCTGTGCTAACATAATTGCAAAAGGGTTTTCTAATGATCAATTAGCCTTTTAAATTATAAACTTGGATTAGCTAACACAACTTGCCATTGGAACACAGGAGTGATGGTTGCTGATATAGTGCCTCTGTCACGTTCTGACCTTTATTTCCTTTGTTTTGTATTTATTTAGTATGGTCAGGGCGTGAGTTGGGTGGGCAGTCTATGTTTGTTTTTCTATGTTTTGGGGCATTTCTATGTTTCGGCCTAGTATGGTTCTCAATCAGAGGCAGGTGTCATTAGTTGTCTCTGATTGAGAATCATACTTAGGTAGCCTGGGTTGCACTGTTTGTTTGTGGGTGATTGTCTATGTTGTAGCTTCACGGTCGTCATTTGTTTATTGTTTTGTATGCAGTGTCAGTACTTTCTTTATTAAAGATTTACCATGGACACTTACCACGCCGCATATTGGTCCTCTGATCCGTTTCGCCTCTCCTCTTCAGATGAAGAGGAGGAAATCCGTGACAGAATCACCCACCCAACTCGGACCAAGCGGCGTGGTAAACAGCAGCGACGACAGCAGCAGCAGCAGCAACAACAGCGGCCAGCATCACAGGACTCCTGGACATGGGAGGAGATACTGAACGGAGAGGGACCCTGGGCACAGGCTGGGAAACATCGCCGTCCGAAATCAGAGCTGGAGGCAGCGAAAGCTGAGCGGCGGCGATATGAGGAGGCAGCACAGCAGTGCGACAGGTACGAGAGGCAGCCCCAAATTTATTTGGGGGGGGGGGGCAGACGAGGTGTGGTACTAAGCCAGGTAGCAGACCTGAGCTCACTCCTCGTGCTTATTATAAGCAGCGCATTACTGGTCAGGCACCGTGTTATGCGGTTAAGCGCACGGTGTCGCCAGTGCGTGCCCATAGCCCGGTGCGCTATAGGGCAGCCCCGAAAGTGCCATGCGAGTGTGGGCATCGAGCCAGGGCGTATGGTGCCTGCTCAGCGGGTCTGGTCGCCGGTACGCAGTTTTGGTCCAGGTTATCCTGCGCCGGCTCTGCGTGCTGTGTCTCCGGGCGCTGGGAGGGTGCAGTGCGTCCTCTGCCTGCGCTCCGCTCGTGTCGGGCGAATGTGGGAGTGGAGCCTAAGGGAGAGGTGCGTGTAGTAAGCACTAGATCTCCCATGCTTACCCACAGCCCGGTTCAACCTGTGCCTGCACTCTGGAGGGTCCGGGCTAGAGTAGTTGTCCAGCCTGGGGAAGTGGTGCCAAGGTTGCGCACCAGAGCTCCAGTGCTCCCCACAGCCCGGTCCTTCAGGTGCCTCCTAACACCAAGCCTCCTGAGGGTCTCCCCAGCCTGGTGGTTCCTGTGGCAGCCCCACGCACCAGGCTGTCTCTCTGTCTCCTCCCTGCAGGTGGTCCCGCCTGTCCGGCGCTGCTGCCGGAGTCTCCCGCCTGTCCGGCGCTGCTGCCGGAGTCTCCCGCCTGTCCGGCGCTGCTGCCGGAGTCTCCCGCCTGTCCGGCGCTGCTGCCGGAGTCTCCCGCCTGTCCGGCGCTGCTGCCGGAGCCTCCCGCCTGTCCGGCGCCGCTGCCGGAGCCTCCCGCCTGTCCGGCGACGCTGCCGGAGCCTCCCGCCTGTCCGGAGCCTCCCGCCTGTCCGGCGCCGCTGCCGGAGCCTCCCGCCTGTCCGGAGCCTCCCGCCTGTCCGGCGCCGCTGCCGGAGCCTCCCGCCTGTCCGGAGCCTCCCGCCTGTCCGGCGCCGCTGCCGGAGCCTCCCGCCTGTCCGGCGCCGCTGCCGGAGCCTCCCGCCTGTCCGGAGCCTCCCGCCTGTCCGGAGCCTCCCGCCTGTCCGGCGCTGCTGCCGGAGCCTCCCGCCTGTCCGGAGCCTCCCGCCTGTCCGGCGCTGCTGCCGGAGTCTCCCGCCTGTCCGGCGCTGCTGCCGGAGTCTCCCGCCTGTCCGGCGCCGCTGCCGGAGTCTGAGGCGCCAGAGCCCGTCAGCCCAGAGGCGCCAGAGCCCGTCAGCCCAGAGGCGCCAGAGCCCGTCAGCCCAGAGGCGCCAGAGCCCGTCAGCCCAGAGGCGCCAGAGCCCGTCAGCCCAGAGGCGCCAGAGCCCGTCAGCCCAGAGGCGCCAGAGCCCGTCAGCCCAGAGGCGCCAGAGCCCGTCAGCCCAGAGGCGCCAGAGCCCGTCAGCCCAGAGGCGCCAGAGCCCGTCAGCCCAGAGGTTCTGCCCCTCTGTCCAGAGCTTCTGCCCCTCTGTCCAGAGCTTCTGCCCCTCTGTCCAGAGCTTCTGCCCCTCTGTCCAGAGCTTCTGCCCCTCTGTCCAGAGCTTCTGCCCCTCTGTCCAGTGGGGTCATTGAGAGGGGTGGCCATGGTGAGAAAGCCACGGAGGCGGACAATAAGGCGGACTAAGACAATGGTGAAGTGGGGTCCGCGTCCTGCGCCAGAGCCGCCACCGCGGACAGACGCCCACCCAGACCCTCCCCTATAGGTCAAGGTTTTGCGGCCGGAGTCCGCACCTTTGGGGGGGGGGTACTGTCACGTTCTGACCTTTATTTCCTTTGTTTTGTATTTATTTAGTATGGTCAGGGCGTGAGTTGGGTGGGCAGTCTGTTTGTTTTTCTATGTTTTGGGGCATTTCTATGTTTCGGCCTAGTATGGTTCTCAATCAGAGGCAGGTGTCATTAGTTGTCTCTGATTGAGAATCATACTTAGGTAGCCTGGGTTGCACTGTTTGTTTGTGGGTGATTGTCTATGTTGTAGCTTCACGGTCGTCATTTGTTTATTGTTTTGTATGCAGTGTCAGTACTTTCTTTATTAAAGATTTACCATGGACACTTACCACGCCGCATATTGGTCCTCTGATCCGTTTCGCCTCTCCTCTTCAGATGAAGAGGAGGAAATCCGTGACAGCCTCTGTACGCCTATGTAGATATTCCATTAAAAAATCTGCCGTTTCCAACTACAATAGTAATTTACAACATTAACAATGTCTACACTGTATTTCCAATCAATTTGATGTTATTTGAACGGACAAAAAATTTGCTTTTCTTTCAAAAACAAGGACATTTCTAAGTGACCCCTAACTTCTGAACGTTAGTGTACGTTTTGGATCAGTCTTAGTGATATTTGGGGTTGCTTTCAATGACCCTGGATGTGGGCTGAGAGGAACTTTAGTGTGGTCTGCATACAGTGTGACTTTTGTTCTGTTACACCTAATTTAAAATCTTAATGTGAGAATGAACTTTGATAATATCTCGATATTAGAATAAATAAGGTGTTAAGTGGCAACCCTGTTTAACACCCTTTACCTGTATGATTGTCTCTGAAAAATAACCATTGTTTAATGACAGGTAAAGATATCTCATCTAGGTAGATTTAATATCCTAATGATAAAGAAGACACAGAATGCCCCATTAGAGCCTAGTCATCCTGAGTGACAGACAAGACAAATGACAACCCTGCTCACTCTGTGGCCTGGCCCCTGGCTCTGTGCTCACTTTGTGGCCCCCAATCCCCTGCTCTCTGAACTCGTATTATCCTGTTCACTGAGGCACAGGTGGTGATTTACCTAACTTAATTTGGTCATTAAGGCGCTCTAGTCGTTTCAGTGCCATCCTCCCCTCAGGCCCTGAGAGAGAGCTGCAGTGATTAAAACCAAACTATTTGGCTCCCTCAAGCCTCATCCTGCTACCCCCTCAACTCCAATTCTGTTACCTCCTCAACCCTAATCCCCAATCCTTCCCTTGACTTTTCCACATTTTGTTACGTTACAGCTTTATCTAAAATGGATTAAAGTAATTTTTTCTCATCAATCTACACACAATACCCCATAATGGCAAAGTATGAACAGAAATAACTTATGTACATACGTATTCAGACCCTTTGCTATGATCCTCGAAATGGAGCTCAGGTGAATCGTGTTTCCATCGATCATCCTTGAGATGTTTCTACAACTTGATTGGAGTCCACCTGTGGTAAATTCAATTTATTAGACATGATTTGGAAAGACACACACCTGTCTATATAAGGTCCCACAGTTGACAGTGAAGTCAAAGCAACAACTAAGCCATGAGGTCGAAGGAATTGTCCATAGAGCTCAGAGACAGGATTATGTCGAGGCACAGATCTGGGCAAGAGTACAAAAAAAATGATCCAGCATTGAAGGTCCTCAAAAACACAGTGGCCTCCATCATTCTTAAATGGAAGAAGTTTGGAACCACCAAGACTCTTCGAGTTGGCTGCCCGGCATAACTGAGCGATCAGGGGAGAAGGGTCTTGGTCAAGGAAGTGACCAAGAACCCGATGGTCACTCTGACAGAGCTTCAGAATTCCTCTGTGGAGATGGGAGAACCATCCAGAAGGACAACCATCTCTGCAGCAATCCACCAATCAGGCCTTTATGGTGAAGTGGCCAGATGGAAGTCACTCCTCAGTAAAAAGCACATGACAGCCAGCATTGGAGTTTGCCAAAAGGCACCTAAAGGACTCAGACCATAAGAAACATGATTCTCTGGTCTGATGAAGCCAAGATTGAACTCTTTGGCCTGAATGCCAATTGTCATGTCTGGAGGAAACCTGGCACCATCCCTACGGTGAAGCATGGTGATGGCAGCATCATGCTGTGGGGATGTTTTCAGCGGCAGGGACTGAGAGACTAGTCAGGATTGAGGAAAAGATGAACGGAGCAAAGTACAAAGAGATCCTTGATGAAAACCTGCTCCAGACCTCAAACTGGGGGAAAGATTCACCTTCCAACAGGACAACGACCCTAAGAACACAGCCAAGATGGCGCAGGAGTGGTTTCAGGACAAGTCTTAAGGTCCTTGTGTGGTCCAGCCAGAGTCCAGACTTGAACCTGATTGAACATCTCTGGAGAGACCTGTAAATACCTATGCAGCAACACTCCCCATCCAACCTGACAGAACTTGACAGTATCTGCAGAGAAGAATGGGAGAAACTCCCCAAATACAGGTGTGCCAATTTTGTAGAGTCATACTCAAGAAGACTTGAGGCTGTAATCACTGCTCAAGGTGCTTCAACAAAGTACTGAGTAAAGGGTCTGAATTTTTATGTAAATGTAACATTTCTAAAAACCTGTTTTTGTTTTGTCATTATGGGGTGTAGATTGATGAGGGGAAAAAACGATTTAATATATTTTTTAATAAGGCTGTAACGTAACAAAATGTGGAAAAAGTAAAGGGGTCTGAATACTTTCCGAACGCACTGTACCTACAGCCTCCTTCTATGTGTACTGGACTCCAAGTGCATCGTCAGAATCAATCAATCCCTCTAATCTTCATTCTACTCCTCAACCCCAATCCTGCTACCCCCTCAACCCCATCCATAACCCCTGCTACCCTGCTTATCCAATAGGCTGCCACATCCAATTAATGAATATGTCCCAGCGACAATGATATCTGGTTAATTGATGCTTAAGAGTAGGCCTCTGATTTCTCTTCCTAACAGGGCTTCCTAGGATATGATTGGAGAGTGTATCTGCCATCAAATGATTGCATGCATGGTACACTAGATACATTGACAGGATTGTTTAACACCTATAATGTGCAATATGGAAGGATCAGATGTGGATGTAGAAGTCTTTAGGCGTGTGTGTTTGCTTAAGGGGTGATGTCAACAGACACTAACATTGTAATAATGGATGGGTCAGCTAAACTTTCCCTAGGTGTGCATGCCCAGCACAAACACACACACACACACACAGACACAACACACACACACACACACACACACACACACACACACACACACACACACACACACACACACACACACACACACACAGTGAAAAGTCTTGATAACAACACTTTTCATTTCATTGCTCACACACACCCTGCAGCTCTTTGATATTATATTTAGTCCCCTGAAAAATGTGTTGACAAATCAATTTATGGGGTTTAATAACCTTAAACAGGGTCATTTCATCGACTCTGACAGCATGAAGGACATTTTGGGAGGAAATAGACAAACACGTCACAATCTAACGTGACACAGCACTCATTTACCACAGAGGTGAGAAGCATTAGCTTCTGAGGCGATGACTAGAACTGGCAGTTACCACCTCGGGGGGAGATGAATGAATAGCTGACCTTTACTTTTTCAATCTGATCTCTTGCCGTTGCACAACTCTAACATGTTTAATCTGGCCCCACCTCTAGCATGTTTAATCTGGCCCCACCTCTAGCATGTTTAAAATAGCCACCTCTAACATGTTTAATCTGGCCCCATCTCTAGCATGTTTAAAATAGCCAACTCTAACATGTTTAATCTGGCCCCACCTCTAGCATGTTTAAAATAGCCACCTCTAACATGTTTAATCTGGCATGTTTAAAATAGCCCCTCTAACATGTTTAATCTGGCCCCACCTCTAGCATGTTTAAAATAGCCACCTCTAGCATGTTTAATCTGGCCCCACCTCTAGCATGTTTAAAATAGCCACCTCTAACATGTTTAATCTGGCCCCATCTCTAGCATGTTTAAAATAGCCACCTCTAACATGTTTAATCTGGCCCCACCTCTAGCATGTTTAAAATAGCCACATCTAACATGTTTAATCTGGCCCCACCTCTAGCATGTTTAATCTGGCCCCACTTCTAGCATGTTTAAAATAGCCACCTCTAACATGTTTAATCTGGCCCCACCTCTAGCATGTTTAAAATAGCCCCACTTCTAGCATGTTTAAACTAGTCCCTCTTCTAACATCTTTAAGCAATAGTAACAGAGTTCTTGCCGTAAACTCACGCCACAGCTTGAAATATCTCCGCTCACGTCGTGGAATTGCTAGCTTTTTGGTGGTGCAATTTGTCATTTGTGTTTGCGAAGCAGATCACTGTTTTGAGCTGTGGCAAAATGTTAGCAGCAGAGTGACCCCCATTACAACAGCCCCACCTCTGACAACTAATACCACTTTTAGCATGTTTAAGCAAGTGGTTAGTCCAACCTCTATTATTTTTAAGATAGCTCCACCTCTATCATGTTAATTAAAGCTAGCTGGTAGCCCAACCTCTATCATGTTATAGCTAGCATCACCTCTAGCATACGCTAGCAGCTAGCCCCATATGTAGCATGTTGAAGCTAGCACCACCTCCTGCGTGTGAAAGCTTGCTAGCTTGAACAAACATCCGCAGCATTTACCATTAATGTGATTTCAGGGAATGTCTGAGAAATGGCCTTTAAAATGTGCATTTGGTATTGCAACACCCCTTTTAATGAATCCCAGCTTATGTGTGTTTCACTGGTGGATGTAAAAGGTGAGAAGCGAAGTAAAATGGAATGGAATGTAAACAGTGGACATCTGTTGTGAAAGTCGTTTTACTATAATTGTACATTTGACCCCTCTGACAAAATGTATACATATGATTTTTTACCTCTTCCCATTTGAGTTTGCATTCACAAGCATATACTGCTTCAGTTAGTTGGAAATAGGAGTCTTTTTAATCTATAGTTTACAATGCACAACCATTTTGACATAATATTTGAGTATTTCTGTTGTGCCAGTTTAACATTACTTCCACTGTTGTGCACTGTTGCCTTCTCTGTTGGCACTTCCACAGTGCTCTCAGCTAACCTGCATGCCCTCACATTGCATAAGGCTTATATAAGGGAGTCTGAGAGGAGTGAGCCTGTATAGGAACAACAGTTACCATTTAGCAAAAAGCCTTTTCACAGTTCAGCTATTTTAGGGAAATCCCAATGACTATACAGTACTTACCCATACCATTTATTATGGTTTATTTCATAAATAAAAAATGGGACAGATTTCCAGGGAGAATGTGAAGAAAACCTTCCAAAATCAGCCAGATATCAGAGTGAATACATATTTTTTGATTGTAAAACAAACAATCACCATGGCCGACAGAAAAACAACCACATTGTGATTCCCAGACAGGGAAGAAGCAGGCAATTTGCATAAAACTGTATTTTTTAATCAGCTCTATTTGCTGGATTTCAATACCCCCCACTCACTGCTGCTGCTTCCCCAGCCCCAATCCTGGCCCGTGTCTCATTGGTCGGTAGGAAATGGCCATCCAACATGTTCTATGTGACTTCCTCCTAAAAGAAAGGAATCTGTGGTGGAAAATGAGAACAATGAACGATGAAATGAATGAGGATGGGATCTGGGCTGTGGCTGTAACATCCGAACCATGTTAGTCATACATACAGTCAGGTCCAAAATTGCTTCAGTTTGTTCAATGGCAAACCCACCACTGAGGTGTGTGGCCAAAGAGCTCTATTTTCATGTCGTCTGAACATAGCACCACCTGGAGTTTGATAAACAGCATTGGCACTTGGATTTGAACCGGTGCTATGGTCAGATGACATGAAAATAGAGCTACTTGGCAATGCACCAGCGGTGGGTTTGGTGTTGAAAAATAGAAGCATATGCAGAAAAGTACCTCATACCTACAGTAAAATATGGTGGTGGATCTTTGATGTTATGGGGCTATTTTGCTTCCCCTGGTTCTGTGGCCCTTATTAAGGTCAACGACATCATGAACTCTACCAAGTACCAGGACATTGTAGCCAAAAACCTGGTTGACTCCCCAAGTGGATCTTCCAGCAAAACAACAACTCCAGGCACTAATCAAAATCCACAAAGAAATGGTTGACCACAAAATAAGCATTTTGCAAAGGCTATTTCCAGAGGCGCAACTTTGGTTTTAGATGTGGGGGGGGCATAACTTATTTTTTAAAATCCAGTCTGATATACACTCCAAACAGCCTACCCAACTGCTCGGAGGCATCCGCATGGTCCTGAAGCACACCAGTACCTAATTTTGTATCACATTCCAATGATAAAACTGGGACTACACCCGGACTCCACCCAAACACGGCTAGAACACACTACTCCACCGGATCCTTGCCGTAAACTCTGGACCTTGGCACCGGATCACTGCTGCTACCGAGTGAGTATAGTGGCTAACGCCCCTGCCCCGAAGCTAGCACCAGTTAGCCGTGAGCCAGGCGCATCTCCCGGATAGAAAACTAAATTACTACAACTACAAGACCTCTTTCGCCATCTAGCTTGGATCCTTAGTCGACATGGCGCCCCGCTGCACCACCACGACAGGTCTGTTGACGAATACTCCATCCGCTGTGCTTTCGACCGGCCTCCGCCAGACATCGGAGCAGACACTTCTACTAGCCCTGGGCTACTAACTTTAAACGCCACGTCGCCCACGTGATAGGGTGGTAGCGACTACTCCGTGGCTTCCCAGTCCCATATATTGCTGTCCCCTGGACCCTATGATCACTTGGCTACATAGCTGATGCCCGCTGGACTGTCCATTAATAACGGTACGCTCCAATCTGTTTATTTTTTTATTTTTTTGTTTGGTTCCCAGGCACCCTCATTTGTTGACTTCTGTGATCGAAAAAGCCTTGGTTTCATGCATGTCAACATCAGAAGTCTCCTCCCTAAGTTTGTTTTACTCACTGCTTTAGCACACTCCGCCAACCCTGATGTCCTTGCCGTGTCTGAATCCTGGCGTAGGAAGGCCACCAACAATTCTGAGATTTCCATACACAGCTACAACATTTTCCATCAAGATAGAACTGTCAAGGTAGGAGGAGTTGCAATCTACTGCAGAGATAGCCTGCAAAGTTCTGTCTTAGTTTCCAGTTCTATACCCAAACAGTGTGAACTTATAATTTTAAAAATGAACCTCTCCAGAAATAAGTCTCTATCGACCCCCCTCCGCTCCCAGCTGTGCCCTGGACACCATTTGTAAATTGATCGCCCCCCTTCTAGCTTCAGAGTTCATTCTGGTAGGTGACCTAAACTGGGATATGCTTAACACCCCCGGCAGTCCTACAATCTAAGCTAGATGCCCTCAATCTCACACAAATCATCAAGGAACCCACCAGGTACAACCCTAAATCCATTAACATGGGCACCCTCATAGACATTATCCTGACCAACTTGCCCTCCAAATAAACCTCCGCTGTTTTCAATCGGGATCTCAGCGATCACTGCCTCATTGCCTGTATCCGCTATGGGTCCGCGGTCAAACGGCCACCCATCATCACTGTCAAATGCTCCCTAAAACACTTCTGTGAGCAGGCCTTTCTAATCGACCTGGCCCGGGTATCCTGGAAGGATATTGACCTCATCCCGTCAGTCGAGGATGCCTGGTCATTCTTTAAAAGTAATTTCCTCACCATCTTAGATAAGCATGCCCCATTCAATAAGTGCAGAACTAAGAACAGATATAGCCCTTGGTTCACTCCAGACCTGACCGCCCTTGACCAGCACAAAAACATCCTGTGGCGGACTGCAATAGCATCGAATAGTCCCCACGATATGCAACTGTTCAGGGAAGTCAGGAACCAATACACGCAGTCAGTCAGGAAAGCAAAGGCTAGCTTTTTCAAGCAGAAATTTGCATCCTGTAACTCCAAAAAGATTTGGGACACTGTAAAGTCCATGGAGAACAAGAGTGCCTCCTCCCAGCTGCCCACTGCACTGAGGCTAGATAACACGGTCACCACTGATAAATCCATGATAATAAAACATTTCAACAAGCATTTCTCAACGGCCGGCCATGCCTTCCTCCTGGCTACTCCAACCCCAGCCAACAGCTCTGCCCCCTCCCCCGCTCCCCCCGCAGCTACTCGCCCAAGCCTCTCCAGCTTCACCTTCACACAAATCCAGACAGCAGATGTTCTGAAAGAGCTGCAAAACCTGGACCCATACAAATCAGCTGGACTAGACAATCTGGACCCTCTCTTTCTAAAACTATCCTCCGCCATTGTTGCAACCCCTATTACCAGCCTGTTCAACCTCTCTTTCGTATTGTCTGAGATCCCTAAAGATTGGAAAGCTGCTGCAGTCATCCCCATCTTCAAAGGGGGAGACACTCTAGACCCAAACTGTTACACACCTATATCCTTCCTGCCCTGTCTATCTAAAGTCTTCGAAAGCCAAGTTAATAAACAAATCACTGACCATTTCGAATCCCACCGTACCTTCTCCGCTGTGCAATCCGGCTTCCGAGCCGGTCACGGGTGCACCTCAGCCACGCTCAAGGTACTAAACGATATCATAACCGTCATCGATAAAAGACAGTACTGTGCAGCCGTCTTCATCAACCTGGCCAAGGCTTTCGACTCTGTCAATCACCGTATTCTTATCGGCAGACTCAATAGCCTTGGTTTTTCTAATGACTGCCTCGCCTGGTTCAGCAACTACTTTGCAGACAGAGTTCCGTGTGTCAAATCGGAGGGCATGTTTTCCGGACCTCTGGCAGTCTCTATGGGGGTACCACAGGGTTAAATTCTTGGGCCGGCTCTTTTCTCTGTATATATCAATGATGTCGCTCTTGCTGCGGGCGATTCCCTGATCCACCTCTACGTAGACGACACCATTCTGTATACTTCTGGCCCTTCCTTGGACACTGTGCTAACGAACCTCCAAACGCGCCTCAATGCCATACAACACTCCTTCCGTGGCCTCCAGCTCCTCTTAGATGCTAGTAAAACGAAATGCATGCTTTTCAACCGTTCGCTGCCCGCAGCCACCCGCCTGACTACCATCACCACCCTGGACGTTCCGACTTAGAATAGGTGTCTGGCTAGACTGACAACTCTCCTTCCAGACTCATACTAAACATCTCCAATCAAAAATCAAATCTAGAATCGGCTTTCTATTTCACAACAAAGCCTCCTTCACTCATGCCGCCAAAATTACCCTAGTAAAACTGACTATCCTAGGGATCCTCAACTTCAGCAATGTCATCTACAAAATAGCTTCCAACACTCAGCAAACTGGATGCAGTCTATCACAGTGCCATCCGCTAGGTACCAAATCACCTTATACCACCCTCTCACTGATCATCCCCAAAGCCAACACCTCATTTGGCCACCTTTCCTTCCAGTTCTCTGCTGCCAGTGACTGGAACAAGTTGCAAAAATCGCTGAAGTTGGAGACTTTTATTTTCCTCACCAACTTTAAACATCAACTATCTGAGCAGCTAACCGATCGCTGCAGCTCTACATAGTACATCTGTAAATAGCCCACCCGATCTATCTACTTCATTCCCATACTGTTTTTATTTTATTTACGTTTCTGCTCTTTTGCACACCAGTATTTCTACTTGCACATCATCATCTGCTCATTTATCACTTCAGTGTTAATCTGCTAAATTGTAACTATTCGCTTCTATGGCCTATTATTGCCTACCTCCTCATGCCTTTTGCACACACTGTATATAGACTTTCTTTTTTCTACTGTGTCATTGATTTGTTTATTGTGTTATTGGCTTGTTTATTGTTTACTCCATGTGTAACTCTGTGTTGTTGTCTGTGTCACACTGCTTTGCTTTATCTTGGCCAGGTCGCAGTTGCAAATGAGAATTTGTTCTCAACTAGCCTACCTGGTTAAATAAAGGTGAAATAAAAAAATGAAAAAAAATCTCATTATTATTTATTCTATACAGTCTTTTTTGCTCATCTTTATCAAGGGTGCCAATAATTTTGGACCTGACTCTACATCCTCCATGCAGACTGCAGACTGAAGACACAGAGACAGAGGGACCAGGTATGGCATTGCAGGGTTGTGATCAGAAAGTACGACAGAGGCATTGGTGGTTCTCATCCGAGCGAGAGAGTACAAAAATACAGTTTCTTCGTAACGTAGGTTAGCATCAGATTCAGACACAGGTCAGGCAATCTGGGTCGAGATTCAAGATAAATGTTTTTTAATGAGGCTGCTTGCAGTGTTCCTGCAGCTGAGTTACCAGATTTGGCATGCAGTGTTATAATGACGTAAGTTCCTGGTTGAAAACTGGATGCAGTGTAATGTTTATGGAGGTTGTATGGAAGTTGTCTGGAGGTCAGTGGCATGACGTTTGTTTTCAATCAATCTCCAATCTGAATGTCAGCCTGACATCATTACACTGGATTCTGTACAGGCTACTGTGTTGCTGGTTAATCAGAACAACTCAGTGTCTGGTATTATGGAGGCAGTAAGAATAAAGATTTCAAGTTTGTAAAATGTTCAGACCATACTGTAGTAATAATAGATCAAACTCACGTTCTCAACAAACAATATGCCAGATAAGACAGTAAAAACAAGCAGATAAATCGTACATCTTCAAAACATGGCAAATACAACGACAACAACAGTATGGAAAAGTAAGAATGTTGTGACCATGAGGTATTCTGTTGTGGTGAATCTCAAATGGAACCCTATTCCCTCCATAGTTCACTGCTTTTTACCAGAGCCCTATGGCCCTGTTCAAATGTAGTGCACTATATATGGAATAGGGTGCCGTTAGGAACTCATACCTGATCTTAAAAGCAGTGTGTACTCTGAGCCTCTGCAGCTCAGCAGGACAGCCAGGAGGAGAAGGCAACAATACAAGCTCTCATCATTTACTCCAGCAGTACGGCACCCCTCCAGCTACGCACACATATACACACACACACACACACACACACACACACACACACACACACACACACACACACACACACACACACACACACACATGCACACACACGCCTCTAGCAAGAGGAAGTAGCCAGCTAGAGCACTAACACATCTCTCTAATCCCTTTGCACATTGTGCAGCGTGCGCCAGCCCTCTCCCTGCTCCTCCAGGGTGTGTGTGTGGCATCTACCGTGTGGGAAACTCACCAGGCTATTGATTCCCATCACTGTGCATAACAGGCCCTCAGTAATTATTGAATATGGGTTGACTGCTTGTTGGTTTGATTGTTTGTGTGCCCGCAAGAGTATGTGCTTATGTGTTTATGAGTATGTCTGAGTGAGTGAGCGAGTATGTGAGTGAGTGAGTGAGTGAGTGAGTGTGTGTGTGTGTACATGCTAGCATGTTAGATGGAGCATATGTTGATGTTCTGGATTGGAGGGTAGTTAAAGTCAATTTGACAATGTAGGCCTATAGCTGTATTGAGTGGAGTTGTTGTCCACTTGACTGTGTGGGAGTGGGAGTGGGCTCTGCTCTATTTCTTGCTAGCGTGTCTTCCTGACACCAAGATTTTGCTGTAGTGTTCTGGGTCATTAAACCCTCTTTACGAATCATTGATTTTGTACAACAGCAACAAGACAGCAGAAGACACACACAATGCCTGCGTGCTAAATGTTGCCCTATTCCCCATATAGAACACACATTTTGATCTAAAATAGTACACAAAATATGGAATAGGGTGTCATTTGAGATGCTGACAATGCCTTAACCCCCTTGACTATTGCAAAGTTCTCTGTGAGGACACTAACAATAAGGAACTGTCACAGCAGCCTAATTATGCTTGTGTAATAAGACACTGTGTGTGTGTGTGTGTGTGTGTGTGTGTGTGTGTGTGTGTGTGTGTGTGTGTGTGTTTGTTTGTGTGTCAGTCCACCCAGTACCACGCGGTGGCTAATTCAACTGGAGTAACCAATCCCAGTCTAATTCAGCGTAGCATAATTTTCATCTTTAAATCTTAACGTGTATCCAAAATGGTAAGCTATTCCCAATATAATGCACTACGTCTGGTCAAATATTGTGCCCTATACAGGGAATACAGTGCCGTTTGGGACAAGCCTTTAGAATGTTAATGAGATCATTGATGGATCATTTTCTGACAGGACGGTGACATGGACCACAGCTGGCAGATTCTGCTCTGTGTGTGTGTGTGTGTGCGTGCGTGTCTGTGTGTGTGTGCGTGCGTGCGTGCGTGCGTGTGTGTGCGTGCGTGTGTGTGTGTGTCAAACCTGATGGTTGAATTATGTATGAATATCATCACTTAAAACAAAGCAGAAACACCCATCCAGTCAATATAAATGCCTCTAACCATGTGTGGGTTCAATGTTAATGCATAATACTTGTAATCCATATAAGGTACATGGACAGATCCTACCAGTGTCAGACACAAAACCAAGTTTGTATTTCGATATTCAGGATAATTCTCTGACAAAGGTCTGTGTGACTAAAAACGGACTTTTCCATTGAATATAGTGTTCCTATGATAAACAAATACTATTATCTGCAGTGCGTCACATATCTCATCAGCAAACGTCCTAATTGTGATACTTCTTTAAGAATCTGAAGCATTACTGATGGCTTTGAGTAAATGTTGGTAACCACCTTTCTCAGAAAAAGCCAGATGTGCATCCCAAATGGCACCCTATTGCCTATTCAGTTCACTTCTTTTGACAAGATCGTTATTGGTCTTGATCAAATGTAGTGCACTATGAAGGGAACAGGATGCCATTTGGGATGCCAAAAGAGACTCCCAGACAGATAAGTATCAGCATTCACAACATGACAGAATATCTACTGCCGCTCGCTTGTTAAGACTGGCCATACACTACCGTTCAGAAGTTTGGGGTCACTTAGAAATGTCCTTTTTTTTGTCCATTATGATAACATCAAATTGATCAGAAATAGTGTTAACCAGATATTGCTAATGTTGTAGATGGCTATTGTAGCTGGAAACAGCTGATTTTTTTATGGAATATCTACAAAGGCGTACAGAGGCCCATTATCAGAAACCATCACTCCTGTGCTCCAATGGCACGTCCAAGTTTATCATTTTAAAAGGCTAATTGATCATTAGAAAACCCTTTTGCAATTATGTTAGCACAGCTGAAAAGTGTTGTCCTGATTAAAGAAGCAATGGCCTACTTAAGACTAGTTGAGTATCTGGAGCATCAGCATTTGTGTATTCGATTGCAGGCTCAAAATGGTCTGAAACAAAGCACTTTCTTCTGAAACTCATCAGTCTATTCTTGTTCTGAGAAAAAAAGGCTATTCTTTGCGAGAAATTGCCAAGAAACTGAAAATCTCGTACAAAGCTATGTACTACTCCCTTCACAGAAGAGCGCAAACTGGCCCTAACCAGAATAGAAAGAGGAGTGCGAGGCCCTAGTGCACAGCTGAGTAAGAGGACAAGTACATTAGAGTGTCTAGTTTGAGAAACAGACGCCTCACAAGTCCTCAACAGGCAGCTTCATTAAACAGTACCTGCAAAACACCAGTCCCAACGTCAACAGTGAAGAGGTGACACCGGAAGTTGCAAAAAAAAGAAGCCATATTTCAGAATGGCCAATAAAAAGAAAAGATTAAGATGGGAAAAAGAACACAGACACTGGACAGAGGAACTCTGCCTAGAAGGGCAGCATCCCGGAGTCACCTTTTAACTGTTGACGTTGAGACTGGTGTTTTGCGTGTACTGGTTGCGGGTACTTGCCCTCTTGCTCAGTTGTGCACCAGGGCCTCCCACTCCTCTTTCTATTTTGGTTAGAGCCAGTTGTATGAGATCTTCAGTATCTTGGCAATTTCTGACATGGAATAGCCTTAATTTCTCAGAACAAGAATAGACTGACGAGTTTCAGAAGAAAGTCCTTTGTTTATGGCCATTTTGAGCCTGCAATCGAACACACAAATGCTGATGCTCCAGATACTCAACTAGTTTAATAAAGAAGGCCAGATGTATCGCTTCTTTAATCAGAACAACAGTTTTGAAAATTGGACCAATGTGCTAACATAATTGCAAAAGGGTTTTCTAATGATCAGTTAGCCTTTTAAAATGATGAACTTGGATTAGCTAACACAACGTGCCATTAGAACACAGGAGTGATGGTTGCTGATATAGTGCCTCTGTACACCTATGTAGATATTCCATAAAAAATATGCAGTTTCCAGCTACAATAGACATTTACCACATTAACAATGTCTACACTGTATTTCTGATCATTTTGATGTTATTTTAATGGACAAAAAAATTGCTTTTCTTTCAAGAACAAGGACATTTCTAAGTGGCCCCAAACTTTTGAAAGGTTAGTGTACATTTTGAAAATCATCTAACATTCTCTTTTTTCTTTTTTTCTAATATTTTTTTCTTTATTTCCCACACCAAATACAAACATATACGAACACCAACTTACTTACCCACACAAACAATAACAACATCTCATATGCCCAGGCCCACATGCTTACACCCCAAATCCCAGTGCCTGCATCATTGTTTGTGGCCTTAAATTGTACCAATTTGTTTTTCTCTGTCTCCTTTGCTATTTCAATAATAAATTATTAGATTTTTCCATTGTGTTAATAATGGCGGATTGATTGGTTTCCAAGTTTTTCAGCCATTCTTTTTTTGCTTAGCCATATTCACCATAATCAAGGTGAAGTAATGAACACAGACTGCTGTCAGTCCTGAACAATACTAGATGATATTGAACTGTTGGTAGGAAGGTATACGGTAGGTTTCTATAGCAACAATACTAGATGATATTGAACTGTTGGTAGGAAGGTATACGGTAGGTTTCTATAGCAACAATACTAGATCATATTGAACTGTTGGTAGGAAGGTATACGGTAGGTTTCTATAGCAACAATACTAGATGATATACGGTAGGTTTCTAACTGTTGAACTGTTGGTAGGAAGGTATACGGTAGGTTTCTATAGCAACAATACTAGATGATATTGAACTGTTGGTAGGAAGGTATACGGTAGGTTTCTATAGCAACAATACTAGATGATATTGAACTGTTGGTAGGAAGGTATACGGTAGGTTTCTATAGCAACAATACTAGATGATATTGAACTGTTGGTAGGAAGGTATACGGTAGGTTTCTATAGCAACAATACTAGATG
The DNA here is from genome assembly GCF_018296145.1 of Oncorhynchus tshawytscha. Taxonomy (NCBI): domain Eukaryota; kingdom Metazoa; phylum Chordata; class Actinopteri; order Salmoniformes; family Salmonidae; genus Oncorhynchus; species Oncorhynchus tshawytscha. The sequence continues at coordinate 14,058,109 of NC_056459.1, forward strand.
ATATTGAACTGTTGGTAGGAAGGTATACGGTAGGTTTCTATAGCAACAATACTAGATGATATCGAACTGTTGGTAGGAAGGTATACGGTAGGTTTCTATAGCAGCATGGAGAGAGCCGTTTGACAGCTAATTACTGCCGGCAGCTGTCAGATCTCTAATGGCGTCGGTTTGAACGTTTGATACTGTGTTTCTATTTTTATTTTCACAGCTCTCCCTGGGATGATCGGGTTGCTAGTTAGGAATATGCTTCAGAAAGAGAAGGAGCGAACAAGAGAGAGAGAGAGAGAGAAAGAGAGAAAGTGGAGAGAGAGAATATCAGATTTCTCTCTCCAGCTGTAATTGTGACCACATTAATTATAGAGCAGCGGTGCGGTAGTTATATCAGTTACATTCTTGCCACATATTTTTAGAATATGAAGGGCTGATTTCTTTCTTTAATGGAGAAGACAGGTGTCAGCTCAGCTCTGAAAAAAGTACATAAGTGTACCTAAACGAGGTTGAGGTGTGAGGTGTCTATTCCTGTAACCCTAGCACAAGGGGAAATTGGATGGGGGTATGGAGGAGGCTGGGGGCTGCGGATAGAGGGTGGAGAAGCGTTGAGAGGGAGCAGGGTTGGGGGCCAGTGGGGGTGTTGGGCGGGTATCCAATTATTCCAACCTGTAACCTATTTGATGTTCTCGAAACCACATCCCCTGTACTGTACATGACCAGAATCACACACAGACACACACACACACACACACACACACGTACTGTATCACAGTATGCAATTCTCTTTATTTTCTTCACATGGCTGTGCTGTAGCTCCACAAATATTTTTTCTTTCAAAGGTGTTGACATCAATACTGTAACATTGCTGGGTGGAAACTGTAAATGATCTTATAGGAGCCCACTTACCAAATCTAATATCTTTTGATCCATGTGTTTGGGATCTGACCCAAGCCCAGCTCATTTAATCCCTACAATTGTGTCGCTGATGTCAGAAGGTGAGTGTAGCTGGTGCAGGCGCAGGAGAGCAAAATGAGTGAGCAACATACTTTCTCAAAAATAAAGGCACAAGGTAACAAAGACACTTGACCAAATACAAACGGTAAATATATTACGCTCAGGTGAAAACAGCACCCGTCAAAAAAACAGCCATCATGTACCGATAAGGAACATAGAAACCATCACGCACAAAAAAACATGGGGGACACAGAGGGTTAAATACATGAACATGTAATTGGGGAATGAAAACCAGGTGTGTAGAAAACAAAGACAAAACCAATGGAAAATTAAAGGTGGATCAGCGATGGCTAGAAGACCGGTGATGTCGACCGCCGAACGCCGCCCGAACAAGGAGAGGGACAGACTTCGGCGGAAGTCGTGACAGCTGAGTTGTCATAATCAATCAAATGTATGTATAAACCCCTTTTTACATCAGCCGAGTGCTATACAGAAACCCAGCCTAAAACCCCAAACAGCAAGCAATGCAGATGTAGAAGCATGGTGGCTAGGAAAAACTCCCTAGAAAGACAGGAACCTAGAAAAAAACCCTAGAGGAACCAGACTCTGAGGGGTGACCAGTCCTCTTTTGGCAGTTCCGGGTGGAGATTATAACAGTATATGACCAAGATGTTCAAGCATTCCATAAATGACCAGCAGGGTCAAATAATAATAATAATCACAGTGGTTGTGGAGGGTGAAACAAGTCAGCATCTCAGGAGTAAATGTCAGTTGGCTTTTCATAGCCGATCATTCGGGGTTAGAGAAAGCAGGTGCGGTAGAGATAGAGAGAGTCGAAAACAGCAGGTCCGGGACAAGGTAGCACATCCGGTGAACAAGTCAGGGTTCTACAGCCGCAGGCAAAACAGTTGAAACTGGAGCAGCAGCACGACCAGGTGGACTGGGGACAGCAAGGAGTCATCAGGCCAGGTAGTCCTGAGGCATCGTCCTAGGGCTCAGGTCCTCCAAGAGAAGAGAAAGAGAGAGTTAGAGGGAGCATACTTAAATTCACACAGGACACAGGATAAGACAGGAGAAATACTCCAGATATAATAGACTGACCCTAGCCCCCCGACACATAAACTATTGCAGCATAATTACTGGAGGCTTGGACATGAGAGGTCGGGAGACACTGTGGCCCTGTCCGACTATACCCCCGGACAGTACCAACCAGGCAGGATATAACCCCACACCCTTTACCAAAGCACAGCCCCCACACCACTAGAGGGATATCTTCAACCACCAACTTACTACCCTGAGACAAGGCCGAGTAAGACTCAGCCCCCGTAGTAGGGTTAGAGGCAGAGAATCCCAGTGGAGAAATGCTATGATGGGGTCTAAATCCAGACTGAAGCATTACCTATACATTGTTTGCCTTCAGGAAGGCAGTGAGTTGCTGTGCAGCAGCTTTTTCTAACATCTTTTAGATGTTTGGGAGATTTGATATAGGCCGATAGTTTTTTTATATTTTCTGTGTCAAGGTTTGGCTTTTTCAATAGAGGCTTTGTTACTGCCACTTTTATTGAGTTTGGTACACATCCGGTGGATAGGAGGCTGTTTACTATGTTCAACATAGGAGGGCCAAGCACAGGAAGCAGCTCTTTCAGTAGTTGGAATAGGGTCCAGTATGCAGCTTGAAGGTTTAGAGGCCATGACTATTTTCATCAATGTGTCAAGAGATATAGTATTAAAAAACTTGAGAGTCTCCATGGATGCTAGGTTCTGGAAGCTTTGTGCAGACTCAGGACAACTGAGCTTTGGAGAAATACGCAGATTTAAAGAGGAGTCCGAGTCCGAAGAGGAGTTTGCTTTCTAATGATCATGATCTTTTCGTCAAAGAAGTTTTGAATTTTTCACTGCTGAAGTGAAAACCATCCTCTCTTGAGGAATGCTGCTTTTTAGTTAGCTTTGCGACAGTATCAGAAATACATTTAGAATTGTTCTTATTCTCCTCAATTAAGTTGGAAAAATAGGATTATCGAGCAGTAGTGAGGGCTCTTCGATACTGCATGGTACTTTTCCCCCCATTTTTTTCCTATTGTGTTATTGACTGTGTGTTTGTTAATTCCATGTGTAACTCTGTGTTGTTGTTTGGGCCTCACTGCTTTGCTTTATCCAGGTCGCAGGTGTAAATGAGAACTTATTCTCATCTGGCCTACCTGATTAAATAAAGCTGAAAGAAAAATAAATAAAAATAAACTGTCTTTCCAAGCTAATCTAAAGACTTCCAGTTTTGTGTAGAGTGATTTCCGTTCCAATTTTCTGGAAGCTTGCTTCAGGGCTCGGGTATTTTTATTTATTTTATTTAACCTTTATTTAACCAGGAAGGGCTCATTGAGATTTAAAATCTGTTTTTCAATAGCGTCCTGGCCAAGATAGGCAGCACCAAGTCATTTTCTGTATACCAGGGAGCTAGTTTCTTATGACAAATGTTTTTTTGTTTTTAGGGGTGCGACTGCATCTAGGGTATTAAGCAAGGTTAAATTAAGTTCCTCAGTTAGGTGGTTAACCGATTGTTGTACTCTGACGTCCGTGGGTAGGTGGAGGGAGTCTGGAAGGTCATCTAGGAATCTTTGGCTTGTCTTAGAATTTATACCACGGCTTTTGATGGTCCTTTGTTGGGGTCTGAGCAGACTATTTGTTGCGATTGCAAACGTAATAAAATGGTGGTTCGATAGTCCAGGATTATGACGAAAAACATTAAGATCCACAATATTTATTCCACAGGACAGAACTAGGTCAGAGTATGACTGTGACAGTGAGTAGGTCCGGAGACATGTTGGACAAAACCCACTGAGTTGATGATGGTTCAGAAAACCTTTTATGGTGGGTCTGTGGACTTTTCCATGTGAATATTAAAGTCACCAAAAATGTGAGTATTATCTGCCGTGACTACAAGGTCCGATAGGAATTCAGGGAACTCAGTGTGGAACGCTGTATACGGCCCAGGAGGCCTGTAAACAGTAGCTATAAAAAGTGATTGAATAGGCTGAATGAGTTCATGACTAGAAGCTCAAAAGACAAAAACACAGTTTGTAAATAAAAATTTGGTATCGTAAATGTTAGCAACACCTCTGCCTTTGCGGGATATGGTCACTAGTGTAACCAGGAGGAGAGGCCTCATTTAACACAGTAAATTCATCAGGCTTAAGCCATGTTTCAGTCAGGCCAATCACATCAAGATGAGTTCATTGACTATAACTGCCTTGGAAGTGAGGGATCTAACATTAAGCAGGCTTATTTTGAGATGTGTGATATCACAATCTCTTTCAATAATGACAGGAATGGAGGAGGCCTTTACCCTAGTGAGATTGCTAAGGCGAACACCGCCATGTTTAGTTTTGCCCAACTTAGATCGAGGCACAGACACGGTCTCAGTGGGGATAGCTGACCTGACTACACTGACTGTGCTAGTGGCAGACTCCACTAAGCTGGCAGGCTGGCTAACAGCCTGCTGCCTGGCCTGCACCCTATGTCATTGTGGAGCTATAGGAGTTAGAGCCCTGTCTATGTTCATAGATAAGATGAGAGCACCCCTTCAGCTAGGATGGAGTCCATCACTCCTCAGCAGGCCAGGCTTGGTCCTGTTTGTGGGTGAGTCCCAGAAAGAGGGTCAATTATCTACAAATTCTATCTTTTGGGATGGGTAGAAAACAGTTTTCAACCAGCGATTGAGTTGTGAGACTCTGCAGTAGAGCTCATCACTCCCCCTAACTGGGAGGGGACCAGAGACAATTACTTGAAGCCGACACATCTTTCTAGCTGATTTACACACTGCCGCAATGTAGCACTTGGTGACCTCTGACTTTTACAGCTTAAAATCGTTGGTGCTAACGTGGATAACAATATCCCTATACTCTCTACATTCGCCAGTTTTAGCCTTAGCCAGCACCATCTTCAGATTAGCCTTAACGTCGGTAGCCCTGCCCCCTGGTAAACAGTGTATGATCGCTGGATGATTCTTTTTAAGTCTAATACTGCGGGTAATCGGGTTTTCAATTTGTCAGAGCTAATGGTGGGAGGCTTCGGCATCTCCGACCCCATAATGGGTGGAGGAGAGACCAGAGAAGGCTCGGCCTCTGACTCCGACTCATTGCTTAATAGGGAGAACCGGTTGAAAGTTTCTGTCGGCTGAATGAGTGACACCGGTTGAGCATTCCTACAGCATTTCCTTCTAGAACCCATGAGAAAATTGTTAGGCTGCGGCGACTGTGTGAGGAGATTTATACTACTATCTGTACTTATTTGTGGCACAGATGCTGTTTCATCCTTTCCTTCAATTAAATGACCCTTGCCTAACGATTGCGTCTGAAGCTGGGCTTGTAGCATGGCTATTCTCACCATAAGGCGATCGTTCTCCTGTATATTATGAGTACAGCGACTGCAATTAGAAGGCATCATGTTAATGTTGCTACTAAGCTTTAGCTGTTGGAGGTCCTGTAGAACCATGTCCAGATAAAGCATCCAGGGTGAAAAAGTTGAATGAAAAAAGTTGAGCGAGGGAAAAAATACAAATATAAACAGTCAATTAAAAGAAAAAACGTAAAGTTGGCAGGTAGCAAAGTAACGCTAGCAACAAAACTCCCAACAGCACATAAACAAGTCCACAAGTTGTGACAGGAAATGACGTCAGGAGTGAAGGTATGCTTCAGCAAATGCACATTATCACAGGGGCGTTGGAAGACATAATCTAAGTATCCTAATTCATGTCCCTCTTGCTGCCCTGAATGCCTCTGCTGATCCTACAGCTATTGCATGCAGTACCCTATGCTTATGAACCATGAGTTATACTGTTATACTGTTAGCACTGAGGTGGTGTGCCCAATCAGGAAGTCCACTGTGTGCAGCTCACCCTGCACTAACATAAATAACCAGAGCATGACTGCCTCTGCTAAGCTTCCCAGTAAAGCAAGAAAAACATTCAAGCATCCCAGAAAAGTGTTACAAATAGCCCACATTAACAAACAAGGTTCATGAAATCAATAACTTGCTAGTAACAGATGACATTCATATTCTTCTAAAACTCACTTAGATAATACCTTGATGATACAGTGGTAGCAATTCATGGTTATAAGATCTTCAGAAAATACAGAAGTGCTAAAGGTGGAGGTGTGGCTGTTTATATTCAGAACCACATTCCTGTAAAGCTTATAGAGGATATCATGTTAAATACTGTTGAAGTAATATCGCTACAGGTTCATCTGTCTCACCTTAAGCCCATTCTGGTGGGAAGCTGCTATGGACCACCAAGTGCTAACAGTCAGTATCTGTCAGTCAGTATCTGGATAATATGTGTGAAATGCTGATATCAAAAGAGAGGTATATTTTCTGGGTGATTTAAACATTGATTGGTTTTCATCAGGCTGTCCACTCAAGAGAAATCTTCAAACTGTAACTAGTGCCTGCAACCTGGTTCAAGTTGTCAGTCAACCTACCAGGGTAGTTACAAACAGCACAGGAATGAAATCATCAATAAGTATTGATCACGTCTTTACTAATGCTGCAGAAATTTGTTTGACAGCAGTATCCACATTCTTCGGATGTAGACATCACAATATAGTAGCCATATCTAGGAAAACCAATGTGCCAAAGGCTAGGCCTAATATATTGTATAACAGGTCATGCAATAAGTTTTGTAGCGATGCCTATGTTGTAGATGTAAAGAGTATTTGTTGGTCCATGGTGTGTAATGAGGAGTAACCAGATGCTGCCATTGACACATTTATGAAATTGCTTATCCCAGTTACTAATAAGCATGCACCCATTATTAAGAAAACGACTGTAAAAACTATGAAATCCCTGTGGATTGATGAGGAAAAATTGTATGGCTGAGAGAGAAGAGGCAAAATAAATGGCAAATAAGGCCTGGCTGTACAACCAATTTTCAAACGTACTGCAAATTGAGAAATCATGTGACTAATCTGAAGAAAAATAAGAAAAATCTACATTATGAAATAAATATAAATTATATATCTAATAATAGTGAAAAGCTTTGGAGCACCTTGAATGACATTTTCGTAAAAAAGGCAAACTCCACTCCATAATTCATTGTATCAGATGGCTCACTCATCACAAAACCCACTGATATTGCCCACTACTTGTTTCTTAATTGGCAAGATTAGCAAATTTAGGCATAACATGCCAGCAACAAACGCTGACACTACACATCCAAATATATCTGACCAAATTATGAGAGACAAGCATTGTAATTTTGAATTCTGTAAAGTAAGTGTGGAAGAGGTGAAACAATTGTTGTTGTCTATCAACAATGACAAGGCACCGGGTCTGACAACTTGGATGGAAAATGACTGAGGGTAATAGCGGATGATATTGCCACTCTTATTTACCATATCTTCTATCTAAGCCTACTAGAAAGTGTGTGCCCTCAGGCCTGGAGGGAAGCAAAAGTTATTCCCCTACGGCAATCCAAAAAAAAGTTATTCCTGGCTTTGAGAAGCTAAATCTCAACTAAATATTTTTATTAATAATGTGGTAATTGAGCCAGTTGAGGAGACTAAACTGCTTGAAGTAAGCCTGGATTGTAAACTGTCATGGTCAAAACATATTGATACAACAGTAGCTAGACTGGGGAGAAGTCTGTCCATAATAAAGCGCTGATCTGCATTCTTAACAGCACTATCAACAAGGCAGGTCCTACAGGCTCTAGTTTTGTCGCACCTGGACTACAGTTCAGTTGTGTGGTCTGGTGCCACCACTGTCACGACTACCACCGAAGTTGGCTCCTCTCCTTGTTCGGGCGGCGTTCGGCGATCGACGTCGCCGGCTTTCCAGCCATCGCCGCTCCATTTCTCATACAGCCATTTGTTTTGTCTTGTTCCATTACACACCTGGTTTTCATTCCATAATTACTGCATGTATTTAGTCCTCTGTTCCCCACCATGTCTTTGTGTGTAATTGTTTATTGTTATGTGGATTTTGTCAGGCGCTATACTTTTGCTATGTTCCGTGTTTTTGGCACGTTATTGTTCTTATGTGCTGTCATATTTGGACCGTAATTAAAGTGGGCCTGTTTATTACACTCTGCTCTCCTGCACCTGACTTCGCCTCCGGTACACACCCCTGACAACAACGAAGGACTTGGCAATTGGCTCAGAACAGGGCAGCACAGCTGGCCTTTGGATGTACACAGAGAGCTAACATTAATAATATGCATGTCAGTATCTCCTGGCTCAAAGTGGAGGAGAGATTAACTTCATCACTACTTGTATTTGTGAGAGGTATTGACATGTTGAATGCATGCTGTCTGTTTGAACTACAGGTACACAGCTCGAACACCCATTTATACCCCACAAGACGTGCCACCAGAAGTCTCTTCACAGTCCCCAAGTCCAGAACAGACTATGGAGGAGCACAGTACTACTGCACAGTACTACATAGAGTTATGACGACATGGAACATTCCACATCAAGTAACTCATGTAAGCAGTAAAATTCGATTTATAAAGCAGACAAAAACGCACCTTATGGAACAGCGGGGACTGTGAAGCAACACAAACATAGGCACAGACACATGAATACAAAGACACGATAACATACACACTATACACACACGTACATATGGATTTTGTGTTGTAGATATGTGGTAGTAGAGTAGGGGCCTCAGGGCACATACTTAATATGTTGTGAAATCTATTATACATGTATTGTACTGTTTAAAAAAATGTATAACTGCCTTAATTTTGCTGGACCCCAAGAAAACTGCCTTGGCAGCAGCTAATGGAGATCCATAATAAATACAAATACATGCAAACAAACAAGCAGGTTCCAACAGTACGTATCTGTTAACTATAATATTATAATATTCCATTATGTACAGTAGAGTATGCTGCCGTATGACTAATAGAATAAGAAAGCCATTAGCTGGTGTCTCTCCTACTTGTTCTAAGAGACACTGTTGTTAAGGGACCTAGTTGTTCTCAGATGACTTGAAGCAGAAGCAATCATGTCATTACACTTTGCCAGGATATCCCTCCCAAAGCAATTTGCTTAGTACACAAATTCAATTAAACATGTCTTGAGTTAATTTGAAACATATAAGATGTATTTGTTCTTAAGAGCGCTTCCCATTTCTCCTGAGTCACCTTGGGTTGAGGTTTGTTCCCCCATCTGTGCAGAATGATCAATACCCAGACTAGTGGAAAAGGGCAGGTGACACATGGCTGTGAAGGAGAGAAGTGATAATGGACCCACAGCTTGTCTGATAGCAGCAAGTCTCAACCTCTTCCTCTTCCTCCTCCTCCTCCTCCTGTCTGTTTCTCTATAAGTGTAACATATCAGGTGATTGTTTCCAAGATGACTGTATTTCGGTTCAGGGACAAGATGCTTCTTGCTCAGTATTACTGTAGCAGAATATCAATTACCAGAAGGGAATAATCACATTAGGGCTGTGTCTGAAATGACACCCCGTTCACTCTATAGTGCACTGCTTTTGACAAGGGCCAATGGGCTCTGTTCAACAAAAGAAGTGCACTATGTAGGCAATGGAGTGCAATTTCAGATGCAACCTGGGTCTATAGTACCCACATTATGGATATATTGTGATGAAGGCTGTATGGCTCCATGATACCATGATCATCTCATCTGAAAGATACGTCTGCCATGTTGAGAGAGAGGAGTTTGGATGAAGCTACTCAGACCACATCTGTCGTTCCGTCCCTTATAGAGAGCTGTGTGATGGATGGCTGAAACAGGTCTTTCTGTGTTTTTCTCTCTAATGGAGAGTAATGGCATTACCAGGCAGAGATAGACAGCACTTTTTGTGATTTTGGACGAAAGGAACTAGGACTAACCACTGCACCACACCTGAGAAAGGCACCATGGCCAGAATTCATTAAAAAGCTTGTTGCAGTGCTGCACACTACACTACTAACAAAGAGCCTTTTTATTAAGGCAATTTCTCTGCCGTTCGTGACATCGCATTCATGGTAAACGCTGCAGAGGTCGACGTGGGCATAAATTACCGTTAAAAGTCCATTGTGATAAGCTTGTCAGCAACGTGTTTTTTATTGAAATCTGGCCTTAGTACAACTTTGTGGCCTAATGTACAAGAGTTTCTAACCTCTCCTGAGTGAGTCTATTGTATGTCTTAACTATAGGCTACTTACCTCAGTACCAGCCCTGGTCCATAATACCCACAATGTACCCGTCAGTGAGAACACTGGTTTAATTCACTCTCATTTCCTCACACCTGAATTCCATTGGGAATAAATAGTGATCAGGGTTCCTGTGACAACTATAAAGGAACTATACTGGTTACTAAAAGGAAAATGCACCCTGACACTCACAGGCATATAGCCACAATGGGAACAGAGAAAAGCTTAGGGTGGTAACAATTACAATGTCAAGACATGCCTTTTCTGTCACTCAGTAACTGGTTGAACTCTTACTTCTTTTCAGAAAGACAAACACTTTAGACGTAAGCTCCATGCCAGTCAACCTTCTCCAAGTTGTAATGCTTCAACAGTGACAGTCAGTGTTGAGTTGTACTGAATATTTAACCATGTGATTTCCTACCAGTGGTCCTTGTTTTGTTGATGTTAGAGCAGAGGAAGGTGTGGCTTCCATTGATGTTGAACTGGACCATTGTGCGTGAGCTGAAACACAGGTTAGTAGCTGGAGCGAGGTATTATGCTTCATTTTCATTATTATCAATCAAATGTATTTCCTCTACCAGTATTGTGACATGAGGCTTCTTCAAAGCCCATGCCAAAGTCATGCATTGGGAAACAGTAACTTACCCTTGCCCTCAACCTGCAATATACCCACATTCAAGGGGTTTCAAGTTGAGATCCTGCAGTATCTGGTACTACTGACCCTTCCTACAAAGATATAGATGGTGAAGTTTACAACTATATTTTGGCCTGTGGTGAATCACACTTAAATGCTCCGCCTATTATCTAAAATAATGCAGTAACTGTTTTTAGACCCCTTTTTCGCAGGATTCTGTATGGTTATTTTTATATAAGTAATTGATTGCCCTTTAAGAGAGCTTCTATAAGAGAGTATAGGTCACATCATTAAAGTGTGCCTCTCTTCCAACTCTCCTCCAGACCCGTAGACCATGGAGACATTAGCATAATGTTTCTTCAGCCAATCTGGATCTAAGTCGGCTTCCCAAATGGCACCCTGTTCCTTTCATAGTGTACTACTGTTGACAGAGCCCTACAGTATGGGCCCTGGTCAAAAGTAGTGCACAATATAGGGAAGAGGGTACCATTTTGGAAGCACAAGGATGAGATGAGTCGTGAGCTCCACTTCATCAGGAAATGAAGTGTAAAATAAATCCAAGATGAGACCTTGTTCTTTTCCTGGGATGGCGAGATAAAGATAAAGAGAGATGGAGATAAAGACAGATGGACAGATGGAGGTCACCTCGAAGAAGAGGAGTGAGGTTTATGACACTGAGCGTCATGATTATATCATTGTGCTCTTCATATTCACAAAAAGACAGCAACAGATGGTCTAACAGTGCAGGGCTTAACCTTATGCGTCTGTGTCTGTGACCTGAAGAACACATAAGGACTTATCTTAGTCTTGTGTAGCTGACAGGAGATTCGTTTTTAGACTGAGGGAATCTATTCATAATCCTGTACGTGTGTGTTGTGTTGTCACTGTAAAACATGCCTTGCTTACTGAGATGTATTTGCTTAGCAAATAATACTACAGACAATTACAAGTGAGATTGTTACTGTGTCTCAAATGCCCCATAGGGCTCTGGTCAAATGTAGCACGCTACACAGGGACTATATCTGTCATAGCAAGGCATCAGCTGGAATATTTAAAGACCTGTGAAGGTAACTCAAGGGCCATTAATGACATTTAGTCTCTATAAATATATGAACTTTACAGTGGAGAAATAATGATCTGCAATCATCTGTAATTACAGACCATGAGGCTCATATATATTTCCCTCCTCCCGTGAATGAGTGAGGACCTTCCTCCTAGAGCTCAGCTTGGGTTGCGTCCCAAATGGTCCCCTATTCCCTATATACTACATTACTTTTGACCAGGGCCCATCGGAATGAGGGAATAAGGTGCTATTTCAGACAGCTTCTCTCTGTAATTAGCGAGCCACTGGTTTCAATCACTCTGCTGCCACTGAGTCATTCGTATCCTCAATTACCTTGAAACATTTTGGACGCGGATCAGACGAGGCCCGTCTTCGAGACGCTGCTCTCTCACTGCTGAGTGCAGAGCAGAGCTGTCATTGATTTGACGCTAATGGAATTTTAAATCTCCCCTCACAGCAGAGTAGCTCTACTTAAGTGCAAGTCCCAATTAAGAGTAGGGTAATTTAGCCTGATCTCCAAGGGGGCGACAATAGGCTGTAATCAATATCTAAATATGTGGCCTAGCCGCTTAGCAGACAAGCTATTTCCTCTGGTAGTGACACAAGGCAGGTTGGCAACTTCTCCTGCTGCATGCAGAGCAGAAAGCAAGAGCACAGGGCAACTTCTACCCACTTCTTTCCCAACCCGGAGATGTTACGTCTAGTTTATGATACCAGTCTGTCTCTCTGGAAATATTCAGAGATCATCTCTTTTTTATTTTGATATGTATTATTTATTTTGACCCCTTTTTCTCCGCAATTTCGTGGTATCCAGTCTTGTCTCATCGCTGCAACTCCCGTATTGACTCGGGAGAGGCGAAGGTCGAGAGCTGTGCATCCTCCGAAACACGACCCAGCCAAGCCGCACTGCTTCTGGACACATTGCCCGCCCGCGTAACTCGGAAGCCAGCCGCACCAACGTGTCGGAGGAAAAAACGTACACCTGGCGAGCATGTCAGGGATGTATTGTGCCACAGGAGTCGCTGAACGCTGTGTTCATCCATAGCGTGGATCAATCACACATCTTCAAGAACTCAGAACTGCTTTTTTAAATCAAAACATGAGATTTTAGAGTGTACAACTCAGAAGAAACCCAAACTATATCAGTCTACAAACACAAAATGTACAAAATACATTTTACCATATGAAATCTGCACACCAAAAAAACCATTATTACCATGCACAGATTTAGGACCGTAATTTGAGCCAGGAAAAGAATCCTGCAGCAACAGGAAATGTGAATTATTATGTAGATTATAATTTATGGACATTTTTGTAGAGGTTGATACAGTGTTCATAAAGGAAAATCAAGTCTGAAATTTCAAAGATGAAATTACAAGCTTCAGGAGCCTTTTTAAACCTTAAATACACCACAAGTTTAAAATGTGGGGAATTGCAGGAATGTTCTCCTGCAAAAGGGTGATCAAATTGAGATCATGGGGTGAATTCTTAATGAAAACTGACAAATTCACATAGGCTATAATACACCTCATTCCCATAATAAATCCCCAACATGACTGGTTAGATATCTTAGCTTTACTCTATGAATAGGGAGGATATTATCATGCAGGTCTGTTTCCACCCACCTCTTCAATTTTAAATGAGAATCTTTTGACTTTGATCTCAAAATAATTTTCCCTGGCCGACAGGAGACGGATCATCTTAATCAATAACTTCAGACAACAGGATAAATTATAAATACCATGTGCGTCCGATATGGTACCCTATTCCCTATATAGTGCCCTACTTTTCAGAAAATAAAAAGTATTGCAATACAAAGGGGACACAGCCCATACCCCTGCCTAACTTTTATTCAATGACTCCCAACACCATTATTAGTATCTATCTGTCTGTGCCATACACACACTATAACCAGCTTGGTGATGTTAAATCCTTGTCTTAAATAGATTAGCCTCTATTAAAACTACTTAAGCGTGACATGCTCTTCAAGGTGCGTACGCACACACTGTCAAGGACAGCACTGTAATGAGTCTGGACTTTATTTTCCCATTTTAATGCAGTCTGTGGAGGATAAGGCAGGATAAGGTTGGCTGCGGGAATACGTCCTACGCTTAGTGAAATGCCATTTACTGCCAGAGTGGGATCACCGTCTGATTCCCAAATGACACCCTATTTCCCTAACAGTGCACTACGTTTGACCGGAGTCCTTCGGGCCCTGGTCAAAAGTAGTGCACTACCGTATATAGGGAATATGGTGCCATTTGTGACACACCCTGTGTCAGTCGTCTCACCTAGCAGAATTAATCCACTTGAGATGCCTGCTGGCGGGGGAGAGTGATTGGTGTAGCAATCTCCTCCTTCACCTGAACTGTTTCTGCTAGGATGTATGACATACAAACGTTGTTCTTATAATGCACTTCAGCTTCTAACCACCAAGTCAGCACACGCTGCTCATTTGGATACAGACACACGCAGTGAAGAGTCTTGATAACAGCACTTTTCATTTCATTGCTCTTAGACCCGTGTAGTAACGCTGTAACATTACACTTGTGTAATAGCAAATAAATAGTGCCAGTCACTTATTTAACGAGTTTCACTTAAGTGAAGATTGTCAGCATCATGATTCAGTAAAGACCTTGTTAATTTGAGAATAAACAAATGAATCAAAGAAACCAACAAAAACACTTCTCTACCACATTCAATATTCTTCCCTCTAATTCCAAATTCTACTGTGGATTTAATGTCAGCGTACACACTCAGATTGTACTACTGATGTACAATGCATTTGACGCCATGGTTGTGATACAATGGAGAGTTTGTCTATGTAAACATTTTTACCCAATCATTCTGCGGTGTCTCCCTCGCCACAACACTTGTGTAATTACTTTGTGCAGAAAAACTCTCTGTTGTATCACAACGGTTGAGTGCCAAATGTGTTGTACATCAGTTGTACAACTTCAGTGTGTATGAGACCAGATTCATCTGTTCGTGTTAGTTCATTGGTCTGGATTCATGGAATATGTGTTTGTTTCTATTCCAGGATGTGAACTAATGGCAGCAGAAATACAAGGCGTGATTTCTCCTCCGAGGTCAGGAGAGTCAATGAGCATATCACATCACATCAATAGTCATCATGTCACACCACAGCTCTTCATTTCAAGGGGAAGCCTGAGTGCTATGCTCTCGCTCTCACACACACACACACACACGCACACGCACACGCACGCACACGCACGCACACACACACACACACACACACACACACACACACACACACACACACACACACACACACACACACACACACACACACACACACACACACACACACACACACACAGGCACTAGTGTATACACTTGCAAGTGCACACATGCATGCACACACACACATCCCAACCAGATCACTGTGTGTAAGTGCATAATTTAGAAGAGCCTCAAGACATAAATTAAACCTGGATATCATGGTTCTGGGTATTGCTGAAATCACACTTCCATCTGCGGGAAGGAGGGATAGAGTGAGGGAGAAAGGGTCAGGGGGAGGGAGCGAGGGACGGAGGGAGGGAGGGAGAGATAGCTCGACAGTATCCTCTCCACTCTGCAGAGTATGGCTGAGTATCAGGTTATCAATGGAACACCAATCAATGCATGAATAATTCTCACATTGTGGCCTAGGGCAGAATGGCTCTGGTCTAGATATTAACTCCAGATGTCTGCAGTTAAAGGTGCCCATAGGGCGCTAGTTAAACGTAGTGCACTATAAAGGGAACAGGGTGCCATTTGGGATGCAACCTTAGTCTGACTCCAGATTAAAATGTCAGCACCACCAACGCACAGCCACCCGGTGACCCCCCGTGAATGTCAATTAATGAGATATTTAGTAGTTGGTTTTCTTTTCTCGGTGCCCTCGAGGCTGTTGGAGCATCCTAAGCAAAGGGGTGCATACTGTATCACTGTCTATTAATGTTCATTGGACAGTAAGTAGGCATGGATTTAGCCACAAACACACACACACACACACACACACACATACAGCTGCGACCTGGAATTAACAATGTTCTGGACTCAACAGTGTTCTTTTTGGGTTCAACAGAGTTTATTCTCACAGACAAATGGCCAATATGACATTTAAATTCTCAGAGTAAAAACATTCATTATATAATAGTGGGGTTAAACTGAGAGCTGGTGGCAGAGTGGAACTGTAACCATAATTGGTTGTGTTTCCTGATCATTTTCTAAACAGAAATCTATTCATTTCTTTACTGTATTTATATTTTACTTAACACAACAAAATGCTGTTCCACTAATATACTTGTTAGTGTTTTGTCCATGTGTTCAGACTATTGGCACTTAAATTATTTGCTTTTCAAGGCAATAGAATTGCAAGAGCCTGTCTGTTCAAACCATGTTGAATTCCTTGCCTGCCTCTCAACAGACGTAGATGTTCTATAGCGTCCTCAAAAGCAAGAAGTGCTCAACCACAATGAGTAAGTTTTATTTAAGGCTATACAATCACATCATCACTTCCTGTATATTGTTGTACACTTTTAAGAATGTACATTTTCGACCCAGTTGGAGAGTGTAAAAGCATCAACCCCAGTCCTCAACCCCTTTTTCTCCTGGCGATAGGTAGCGCCCCACGAAGGGGCATTGGGAACCATTTGGGATGCAGAACAAATAATCAACATTAGCTCATTAATAGAAACAGGAAAATGACTAAGAACACACTGGAGGTTTCCAGTTGAGAAATGGCAGAGAAAAATACATATATGATTCTATTTTCATTTTATTAAAAATAAATAAATAAATAAATATATAACTCAGTTTTTCACAATTCCGGACATTTTATCCTAGTAAAAATGCACTGTCTTAGGTCAGTTAGGATCACCACTTCATGCCCTGTGTCTACAAATGTAAAACAAGCAGGGGTCTAGCCCCTCTCGAGGGTCTTGAGGGAGCAAACAATGAGGTGAGGGAAGTGAAGAAGTCCATTTGAGCAGCAGCAAGGGACGAGCAAATTGACTGAATGACACTGAGGAGGTACATTGACACCAAATGAATGCACAGCACCTGTGTGAAAGACAGGCTGCGATAGAGTGGCAGAGGCACATAAGGGTCTTATCTGATGACATGGGGTCTGAGCTTGATAAGCATATCAAGAATCTCACAGACCAGTTTCATGGGCGTAGTACTGGCACATTGATGCAACCTCCCTGTCCCAGACAACTGGCCAAGAAATGGAAGGGTAAGTGATATTGAATAGAGAGATCTAGTGTACAAAACATTCGGAAACACCTGCTCATTCCATGACATAGACTGACCAGGGTAATCCAGGTGAGAGCTATGATCCCTTATTGATGTCACCTGTTAAATCCCATTTAATCAGTGTAGATGAAGGGGAGGGTTAAAGCATGATTTTTAAGCCTTGATACAACTGAGACATATATTGTGTATGTGTGCCATTCAGAGAGTGAATGGACAAGACAAAATATTTAAGTGCCTTTGAACGGGGTATGGTAGATATTGCCAGGTTCACTGGTTTGATAGTGTCAAGAACTGCAACATTGCTAGATTTTTTCACACTCAACAGTTGTAACTCAGGAATGGTCCACCACCCAAAGGACATCTAGCCAACTTCACACCCCTTTAAAATAATAAAATAAAATAAAAAACACTTGACACAACTGTGGGAAGCATTGGAGTCAACATTGGCAAGCATCCCTGTGGAACGCTTTCAACACCTTGTAGAGTCCATGAATGGTGTTCCTAATGTTTGTAAACTCATTGTAAATCTGAATCTAGGCATACATTTAAGATATACAATATAGCACACACCCATTCAATGAATTAAACTTTGACCTACCAGCACCACGACCCACTTATCCCAAGCCGGCTCAACTTACCATTTCCCTACACTCAACTTCCCCATACCCAGGTTAGTTGTACCAAGAGAACACTTTTTTTTGGACTAGCTATGTTTTTCAAAACTGTTATATTTACATGAATTCAGTTTTTTTTTTTCTCCCAGGGATACATGACAGCCGGGAAATATATGTAGATATCCTTGTTAGAGCAAATATTTCCCTTGTTGTAGTGATGCTGAATGCAAAAAATGACTCAACATACCCCACTCTCCCCTACAGCTTTACTCAGAAGATCTGGTAAGCCAAGAATGACATTGTGTTCTCAGTGTACATCACTCTACTAACCCTGAGGTGGTCATGGCCATGTGTCTCTGTCTCTGTCTCTGTCACGTCCCCAGCCAGAGCAGACACCACAAATCAACTGGCACATGATTACTCATACCAGCACATGAATAAGTAACATCATAAATTCATCCCTTTAAGGAGATGACATCATCATAAACCTCTCTGTTTGTCTCCAGGGCCAACAGCCCCAGTGGGCAAAACGTGTTGAAAAGACATCAACCTGACGACTTTTGTCATGGTCAGTTTGTAAAGTGATTAAAAAAGGATGCTTTAAAAAAAAAAAGTGCAATCAGAAAATGTCTTTACCTAGTTGTATCTGGTGAGCTGGCCTTTCTTTAACAAGAAAATGATATCATGACGTCCCACATCATTCTGCTGTAAAGCTGGTGAATCCAAATGCCTTCTAAATAACTGAACACGTGTCCACTGATTGCCTGTGTCAATAGTATGGAGTAATTTTCAATTAGAGGCCCTCATTTCAGAAAGAATATCTAAAATGTGCCTGGGCCCAGTGTCTGAAATTGGTCAATGATACACTTATACACAAATTGAGAACAGATGATGCTAAGTTTGTCTGAGTCAGCAATTGCTCTCCTTTATTCCCACTAAGGCACAGAATATGTCTGGTCCGTCTGGTCCGTGAATGTATGAAGCCATGCATGCAACCGTTATTCATTAAATGACCCTTTTAGGCACAAAATACAGTAGATATCGTTGGTTTGTGGAGTTGCAGTATATGAATAGGCATATACTAATACAGGTAGAACATCATACCACATCATACCACATAGCTCCTCTCCTCTACAATACAACAGTTGCTATAACAGAGCTTTATCTCCTCAACCGTGTGCAATAAGACAGCCAGATCCCTGTGTCACGGAAGATGCAGCAATTCATCCATTTCTGAGGGACTTAGAGCGTTATCACCGCTGTGTTTTTGTGCTGACTGTGCTTCACACGGCCAATAATAGCTGTAAAACTAATGTGTATCCCTATAGGCCCTGGTCAAAACGAGTACTTTAAATAGGGAATAGGGTGCCATTTGGGACAGAATTCTTAGCATTTTTAAGGAACCAAAAGTCCTTAGTGTAAACATGAATGGTTCCTGGTACTATTGACATCTCTGAACCAACATAATGTTAATTTGGGGTGATAGTTAGACATCAAACCTATGTTAAAAGCCTTAATTAGTCAGTGTCTCGGTAGAGTCTGAGTCAATCCTGGGACCAAATCCCTTTCAAACACAGTGACATGTCTCCCCACCATCCTCTACAACAGGAATAATACCTTTATATTCTCTGACAGTACAACACAGAGGCCATGATGTTCTGTCTTCATCCTCTCCTATACAATGTTTAGATTTCACAAAAGGTAAATGAGAGCAGAGAAAATAAAAGAAACTCTACTGCCACCAGCAGCAGGTAATTTGATTAACCTCCAAAGGTTGAACCATTGGCATTTGTAACGGCTGGGAGAAGGAGAGGGCACAGAGGGTACAACCAATCCCATCACTAAACACAGCTGTGACAAATAGCTCTGACAATCCTGTCAGTGTGGCTAGGCGGGTGGCGGGGGGTGCGGGCGTCAGGCCATGGCGTCGGCCATAAGGCATCTCATTCTGAACGGAGACACGTCAGGTCCTCTGTGACAAATCCCCTCACAAAGACAATCTGTTTCTGAGCAGCAACTTTCAGCTGTCAAAGAATCTGGAGCCATTGAGACAACTAAAACTCTGCTTAGTTGTTTTCCTGTTTTTCTTTGGGCGGGGGGGGGTCCCCTTCTTTTTCTTTCATTCTTACTTTGACTTAAAAACTATTACTTGACTGATACTTGTGTTAATTTAGCTTTCTTTGAAAAAGTCCAATTTCCAATGTACTTATTTTAAAGGGCACTTACTTCTCAGTTGAAGCAGTTAGACCTTTATCTCATGCAATTTAGTTGAAAATGACAAGTATATTAATATGGCTTTCCAGATGGCCACACTGGTTCTTGAAATATGTTGACAAAGCTTTTTACATGCTCTTTTTTCCGACCACAGCAAAATATCAAAAGCCATTTGGTCATAATTTCTCTGTGGTTTCCAAATCAAACGTCTGACAGAGTTGTTCGCTACTTAGCAAGGCGTAGTAAAGGTATGAGGAACTGTCAAATGATGCAATGCTGGGGAAGTAGTGGACCACAAAATGGTAATCGACAGTCATCTGATGTCCTTAAAAATCAAAATATTCCGTTTCATGATGACCTAATACTTTTTTCCTAATCCAGGTATAATGTCATATTGCTGTGGATGTGGAAAGATTATCCCCACTCTGGCGTGGTTTATGGCCTTTTCCTGTCAGTGTTAGAACAGACCCAGAATACCTCCAAATGTGTCCCAAAAGGTACCCTATTTCTATGGGCCCTGATCAAAAGTGGTGCCCTTTAAAGTGAGTAGGGTACGATTTGGACCGCATCCCCAGCCACATTCAGCCAGATGAGACATTAAGCTTACAGGATCTCAGTTTTTATCTCAGATCACTCTAATGTCTAATGGCTCTCACACACACACACACACACACACACACACACACACACACACACACACACACACACACACACACACACACACACACACACACACACACACACACACACACACACGCACAGTGTTTCCCTGTGGTATTTAGGGGAAGTGATTTACCTGATTGGGGCTCCCCTCCCTGTTCCCTCCAGCGGGGCTGTCTAGCACTAGGTGAGGGTTTCACATTGTGCTGAACAGATGGAGGCTGGTGCTGTGCTGCTCCTGATGAAATTTCATGCGAGTGTAATCTCCCATCGCTGGGCAGTACGTGTACAAGAAGGGGGGGCCACAAATACTGTTTGTTGACTATTTTCAGAGATTGTTCAACTACAGCATGTGAATCATCAATACGATGTACAGTTGAAGTCGGAAGTTTACATACACCTCAGCCAAATATATTTAAACTCAGCTTTCCACAATTCCTGACATTTAATTATAGTAAAAATTCCCTGTCTTTGGCATTTTGAATAACCACTTTATTTTAAGAATGTGAAATGCCAGAATAATAGTAGAGAGAATTATTTATTTCAGCTTTTATTTCTTTCATCACATTCCCAATGGGTCAGAAGTTTACACACACTCAATTAGTATTTGGTAGCATTACCTTTAAATTGTTTAACTTGGGGCAAACGTTTCGGGTAGCCTTCCACAAGCTTCCCACAATAAGTTGGGTGAATTCTGACAGAGCTGGTGTAACTGAGTCAGGTTTGTAGGCCTCCTTGCTCGCACACGCTTTTTCAGTTCTGCCCACAAATGTTCTATGGGATTGAGGTCAGGGATTTGTGATGGCCTCTCCCATACCTTGTCTTTGTTGTCCTTAAGTCATTTTGCCACAACCGTGGAAGTATGCTTGGGGTCATTGTCCATTTGGAAGACCCATTTGCGACCAAGCTTTAACTCCCTGATTGATATCTTGAGATGTTGATTCAATCTATCCACATAATTTCCCTCCCTCATGATGCCATCTATTTTGTGAAGTGCACCAGACCCTCCTGCAGCAAAGCACCCCCACAACATGATGCTGCCACCCCCGTGCTTCACGGTTGGGATGGTGTTCTTTGGCTTGCAATCCTCCCACTTTTTCCTCCAAACATAATGATGGTCATTATGGCCAAATCAAATCAAATCAAATTTATTTATATAGCCCTTCGTACATCAGCTGATATCTCAAAGTGCTGTACAGAAACCCAGCCTAAAACCCCAAACAGCAAGCAATGCAGGTGTAGAAGCACGGTGGCTAGGAAAAACTCCCTAGAAAGTTCTATATTTGTTTCATCAGATCAGAGGACATTTCTCCAAAAAGTACCATCTTTGTCCCCATGTGCAGTTGCAAACCGTAGTCAGTTTTTTTATGGCGGTTTTGGAGCAGTGGCTTCTTCCTTGCTGAGCGGCCTTTCAGGTTATGTTGATATAGGACTCGTTTTGCTATGGGTATAGATACTTTTGTACCTGCATCCTCCAGCATCATCACAAGGTCCTTTGCTGTTGTTCTGTGATTGATTTGCACTTTTCGCACCAAAGTATGTTCATCTCTAGGAGACAGAATGCATCTCATTCCTGAGTAGGATGACGGCTGCGTGGTCCCATGGTGTTTATACTATTGTTTGTACAGATGAACGTGGTACCTTCAGGCATTTGGAAATTGCTCCCAAGGAGGAACCAGACTTGTGGAGGTCTACAAATTTCTTTAGGAGGTCTTGGCTGATTTCTTTTGATTTCCCCTTTATGTCAAGCAAAGAGGCACTGAGTTTGAAGGTAGGCCTTGAAATACATCCACAGGCACACCTCCAAATGACTCAAATGATGTCAATTTGCCTATCAGAAGCTTCTAATGCCATGACATCATTTTCTGGAATTTTCCAAGCTGTTTAAAGGCACAGTCTACTTAGTGTATGTAAACTTCTGACCCACTGGAATTGTGTTACTGTGAATTAGAAGTTAAATAATCTGTCTGTAAACAGTTGTTGGAATAGTTACTTGTTTCATGTACAAAGTAGATGTCCTAACCGACTTGCCAAAACTATAGTTTGTTAACAAGAAATTTGTGGAGTGGTTGAAAAACAAGCTTTAATGACTCCAACCTAGGTGTATGTCCACTTCCAACTTCAGCTGTATACATTTGATAGATGTACATGTTCACAGTTTTGAGAGATTTTAATTAGATTGAGACCTTTTACATTTGTTTGTGGTATGTATCGTTAATCGGTATGTCATTCGTTAATAAACTAAAATCCTTTGCTGGGATTTGGTTGATTGCTCTGCATGAGCTAATAGGTCAGTTTAGTTAACCTGAAACCCTTCACTCATTATACACTATGAGTTGGGTTGTCCTCTTCCACGTCTGGTTCACTGTTAGTCAGAGTGCATATAACTATTAATCTTGTCATAGTACCATCCTCCTCCATATCTTTAAATATGCATTTAAAAGAATGGAGTCATTCAGAATATTTGGTAAAAGATACGGGCTCATCATTAAAAATCCATGTAAGCCCTTTATAGCAGAAGAGAGGTGATTTCACACATGGCTGCGTCATTTGGCGGGGTGCTGTTACCCCCTTCCCCCTGTCCCCTCGTCCCCCCACCCCCCAGATGCCGTCGATGTCCTTGGTTCTACCTCCTCCCCCGTGCCGTGCGAGAAGAGGACCGTTGCCGTGGCGGCGGCGTGGCGGGATGGATATGGTTGTCTGGACTAATGGAGCAGATAGAACACAAGCTGAGAGAGGAGAGGAGGCGGAGGAGGAGGGGATGAGTTGAGAGGAGAAGAGAGGCTGTCTTTCTCAAAGGGTATCTCTCAAGAGATGTTGTAGAGCCTGTTCCTATGGACCAGCTACTATAGGTTGTCATACAGAAAAGCAGAACTCTCCCTCTTCACCATTTGAACGATATAATAAAATGCCTCTGAGATAGACATGTTTGTTATACGTAGTATGACAACAGGTGTACTAATTTCTGGAAATATTCTGCATTGTGTGAGTCTCAAGTATCATGCTTGTAATGACAGAAATGCTACCAGATAGCCAATAAAATATTCTATTCCATCTGGGTTTCCATAATCATAAAAACATTATTTCCCTTTCTGATGAATGCAGTATTCTCAGGCTCCTGTCTTCTTAGCAGCTCAGCATATCTGATGTTATATCTACTATACATGACTTGGTCTTAATGGACTTTTCACAGGGAGGCTGGGAAGACGGCCGGTCCAGACTGGACCGGGTTATTAGGAGGCCAGCTCATGTGGAACAACCTTGGTCCTCCGGGAAGAGAATTACACAAGTTCAGCGGAAACACATTACTGGCCGAGAAAGAAAGAGGTAAAGAAAGACAGAAGCAAAGCTTGTGTCTAGTTCTGTCTGCCGTATACAGTTTACAGGCCAGGGAAAACTCTGGGCCCTAGTTATGGGCTATAATAGAGCCTCATGTTTTCCTGGTCAGGCACATAGACAGGGAAGAATACTGCTATGTGAAGCAGGTGTGAAAAATAAAAAAATATATTAAAAAAACACTTACACAGAAAACATGCAGTTTCACACCACCAAGTGGTGTTCATTCTCATGTAAATAATTCAATTAGCAACATTCCTTTATCAATACACATATTTAACAGGCAGTAAAACCCTAGTTTCATGTAAACCCATAGGGCACCCATGGGACTCTGGTCAAAAGTGGTTCACTATGCAGGGAATAGAGTTCCATTTTTACCCTGTTCCTTAGACTCAGGTTGGTAAATAAACAGTCTGAAGGGCCCATTGTAAATAACAGAGCCAGTCACAGTGTGGAATTAATCACCTCCTCCAGCTGTGTTCTCTAATTGGAATAATCAGCTGAAAGGTTATCAACACTCCACGAGGCATGCAGACACACACACAAACACACATTCACACACACACACACACAGACACACACACACACACACACACACATTCTATGAGGCAATATTAATTAACCACTTACCTGACTCTCCCTCCCTACTCACACAATCATAGCCATCACCTGCTTGTGTGCGTTTGTATATGTGTTGGTTTCTGGAGGATACAGGTTTTTGGTGATCTCCTTTCAGAAACCTATGAAGGTGTATTGGTAAATATCAAAAATGTTAAGAATAGTGTTTTAATAGTGTTGTGACACAGTCTGGTATTCACTGTGCCCGACAGACACATCCACCACACAAAGAGATTGCAGTACGATAATAGAGTTTCCACGCAAAATGGGAAACATCAGTTCTGAAAGGACCTGGTTTGAGCTCAATGATGCTACATGATATAAAGTGGGAGCTTACAGGCCTCCCCTGCCCACTGTAATTATGCATCTGAATGGTGCCAACGCATTTAAAGCAGCCACATTATTAGAGATGACAGACACTCGCCTCCTCTCCCTCTCTCTTCATCACATACGCAGGAACACACACACACACACCTGATCTCTTTATCACTACTCAATGGAAGGCTGTTTTCCAAGGGCTTCCCAGAAAGTTGTCAATTTCGTACAAAATGGGAAAAGGGATTCAGGCTTATATGAATACCTCCCAGTCTTACAGGCCAGACTGAGGCCAGACTGAGAGCTGTAATAAAGCATGGGAGGTATGGGTTGTTTCTGACATGGCACCCTATTCCCTATACAATGCACTGCTTTTGACAGGGGCCCGTAAGGAATAATGTGCTTTTTCGGACTTGTCTTTCTTGCACGAACACACACGCTTGTCTTTTATACTATATTGTTGATTGGACTTAGAATACAGACATTTTCAATATATTTTTGTAACAAACATATCATAATCAATATTTTCAAGCTGTTGCTAATGAAAAATAATTCATAATTGTTGGTGCAATAAGCATACAGTGGCAAGAAAGTATGTGAACCCTTTGGAATTACCTGGATTTCTGCATAAATTGGTCATAAGATGTGATCTGATCTTCATCTAAGTCACAACATTAGGCGAACACAGTCTTCTTAAACTAATAACACACAAGTTTTTGTATTTTTCTTGTCTATATTGAACACATCATTTAAACATTCACAGTGTAGGTTGGTAAAGGTATGTGCACCTCTAGGCTAATGACTTCTCCAAAAGCTAATTGGAATCAGGAGTCAGCTAACCTGGAGTCCAAACAATCAAATCAAATTGTATTGGTCACATACACATGGTTAGCAGATGTTAATGCGAGTGTAGCGAAATGCTTCTGCTTCTAATTCTGACAGTGCAGTAATATCTAACAAGTAATCTAACAATTCCACAACAACTACCTAATACACACAAATGTAAAGGGATGGAATAAGAATATGCACTTATAAATATGTGGATGAGCAATGGCTGCATAGGCAAGATGCAATAGATGGAATAAATACAGTATATACATATGAGATGAGTAATGTAAGATATGTAAACATTATTAAAGTGGCATTATTTAAAGTGACTAAGTGTTACATTTATTAAAGTGGCTGATGAATTGTGTCTGTATGTAGGCAGCAGCCTCTCTGTGTTAGTGATGGCCGTTTAACAGTCTGATGGCCTTGAGATAGCAGTTTTTCAGCAAGACTAGAATGTAGATGTTGGTTAGAGCTGCTCTGCCCTATAAAAAACATTCACAAAATGTGAGTTTGCTATTCACAAGGAGCATTGCCTGATGTGAACCATGCCTCAAACAAAAGAGATCTCAGAAGACCTAAGATTAAGAATTGTTGAAACTGGAAAGGGTTACAAAAGTATCTCTAAAAGCCTTGATGTTCATCAGTCCATGATAAGATACATTGTCTATAAATAGAGAAAGTTCAGCACTGTTGCTACTCTCCCTAGGAGGGGCCATCCTGCAAAGATAACTGCAAGTGCACAGCGCAGAATGCTCAATGAGGTTAAGAATCCTAGAGTGTCAGCTGAAGAATTACAGAAATCTCTGGAACACTCTAACATCTCTGTTGACGAGTCTACGATACATAAAACACTAAACAAGAATGGTGTTCATGGGAGGACACCACAGAAGAAGCCACTGCTGTCCAAAAAACATTGCTGCACTTCTGAAGTTCGCAAATTAGCACCTGGATGTTCCACAGCGCTACGGGCAAAATATTCTGTGGACAGTTTAAACTAAATTTGAGTTGTTTGAAAGGAAAACACAACACCATGTGTGGAGAAAAAAGGGCACAGCACACCAACATCAAAACCTCGTCCCAACTGTAATGTATGGTGGAGGGAGCATCATGGTTTGGGGCTGCTTTGCTGCCTCAGGGTCTGGACAGCTTGGAAAAATGAATTTCCCAAGTTTATCAAGACATTTTGCAGGAGAATGTTAGGCTATCTGTCCGCGAATTGAAGCTAAACAGAAGTTGGGTGATACAACAGAACAATGACCCAAAACACAGAAGTATATCAACCACAAACTTAATTCAACAGACGTAAATATGCCTTCTGGAGTGGCCCAGTCAGAGTCCTGTCCTCAACCCGACTGAGATGCTGAGGCATGACCTCAAGAGAGTGGTTCACACCAGACCTCCCAAGAATATTGCTGAACTGAAACAGTTTTGTAAAGAGGAATGGTCCAAAATTCCTCCTGACCGTTGTGCAGGTCTGATCCGCAACTACAGAAAACGTTCAGTTGAGGTTATTGCTGCCAATGGAGGGTCAACCAGTTAATAAATCCAAGGGTTCACATACTTTTTGCACCCTGCACTGTGAATGTTTACACGGTGTGTTCAATAAAGTCATGAAAACGTATAATTGTTTGTATGTTATTAGTTTAATCACACTGTGTTTATCTATTGTTGAGACTTAGATGAAGATCAGATCAAATTTTATGACCAATTTATGCAGAAATCCAGGTAATTCCGAAGGGTTCACATACTTTTTCTTGCCACTGTATGTACAGTATTTGTTTCTCCCAGCTACGAAGAAAGTATTTGATCTAGTTTCTAACACAACAAGTAAGTACTATGTCACATCTCAATGTGAAAAAATAGTCTGCATGTTCTTCACAAAGAGGACAACTGATACTACTGAGCTAGATGTCTATGAAGCTTCAGGTGGTATCAGATTTGAAGTACCTTGACATCATACTTGCTTCCAACGTCTCTTTTAAAAAGCAGGTGAAAAAGGTAACTAAAATAACCAAATTCAACCTAGCTAATTTTCGATTAATATGAAATTGTTGCTTGTTGTATGTTTCTCTATCTGCGTGCTACTTGTTGCTTGTTCTATGTTGCTCTGACTGCATGCCACGTGTTGCTTGTTCTATGTTGCTCTGACTGCATGCCACGTGTTGCTTGTTCAATGTTGCTCTGACTGCATGCTACATGTTGGTTGTTCTGTGTTTCTGTCTGCATGCTACGTGTTGCTTGTTCTATGTTTCTCTGTCCTCGTGCTACGTGTTGCTTGTTCTATGTTGCTCTGTCTGCGTGCTATGTGTTGCTTGTTCTACAGTATGTTGCTTGTTCTATGTTGCTCACTGCTCATTGTTTGTCTGTATTGTTATTGTAGTTGTTTTTAATAACCTGGCCAGGGACTGCGGTTGAAAATTAGCCAGCTGGCTAAAACCTCCACTTTTACTGAAACGTTGATTCATGTAAAAGTAAAAATAAACTCGAAACACAAACATTCAAAAGTTGAATTTCCTATTAACAATAGCGTAACAGACAATTCAGTAGGGAACAGTAATGCTCCCATCTGTCTCTTGGGCTTCTGTAAACCGACAGACCACCTTAACTTCAACAAACGGTTGACTTTTTACATGTGCTTGTTTATCAACCTTAGTTAAATGCACTGACTGATGTCGCTCTGGATAAATGTCCAAAACGTATGCATGCAGGATATTATTCTAATGAGCTCTGCCCCCCAAATAAGACTAACTCGAAACAAAGTAAACCAGTCAATTTCAAATGAATGGAACTTCAAAATGTCTTGTTGACAATCACTTTCCTAAAAAAACAACTAATGTGTTTAATAATGCAGTTAACAGTGAATGTACATTAGTTTTGACCAATGTTCCCTCACTTAACTTTTTTACTAGAGTTTTCCTTGTTAGGTAACACTATCAACATTTCCCTTTACTGTGGCAATTGTGATCAAATCAATGCTACATACCGAAACAAAACGAACTATGCAAGAGATTTGTAGGTACACTACCTTTCAAACGTTTTGGGGTCACTAAGAAATGTTCTTGTTTTTGAAAGAAAAGCACATTTTTTTGTCCATTAAAATAACATCAAATTGTTCAGAAATACAGTGTAGACATTGTTAATGTTGTAAATGGCTTTATGGAATATCTACATAGGCATACAGAGGCCCTATACTGTATCAGCAACCATCACTTCTGTGTTCCTTTGGCACGTTGTGTTAGCTAATCCAAGTTTATCATTTTAAAAGGCTAATTGATCATTAGAAAACCCTTTTGCAATTATGTTAGCACAGATGAAAAATGTGGAGTGGGAGGCCCCGGTGCACAACTGAGCAAGGGGACAAGTACATTAGAGTGTCTAGTTTGAGAAACTCACAAGTCCTCAACTGACAGCAGCATTTAGTACCCACAAAACACTAGTCTCAAATTCAACAGTGAAGAAGCGACTCCGGGATGCTTTTCTTTCAAAAACAAGGACATTTCTAGGTGACCCCAAACTTTTGAATGGTAGTGTATATATTTAACAAAAAAATATATATGGGGGATTGGAAATTATGCAGACAATTACATTTATGGAAGCTACAATCTATCTGCAATATTAAAGCTGATCTACCCCCCCCAAAAAATGTATTTTGTTGTAGGCAGAACGAATTGGAGTAGGATTCTATTGCACATGACTCAGCCCATACTCTACACAAACCGGTGTGGCATAACCAATCAGAGCTGCAGTAGGCCTATATGCAATTAGACCATTGCCATATATGGATCTGCACCATTTACTTTGAACTTGACTGTGTTTACAGCTGTGGTCTTGAGTAGATGCATTTGTTCTCAGATCAAAGCAAGAGCTGCATGTAGTCACACGTGCACATTTTGCTCATATAATTTGCTAGTTAGTGAGTTATTAGCCCCGTAGATCATTTGTAGTCAGCAATGTGATTGTTTTGCTACAAGAGCACAAAAGTGTACATTTCTAGAGTCAGGTAAATGGCTTTTTTTGTCTTAAATGAGAAGTGTTGTTTATTGAGACAGGCTGACATAAGATAACTAGCCAATAGGCAGGGGTTAGCATAATGTTTCTGATTCTCTGTAATAATGGTATTGGAATAATAATGCATTTTATTTTGTAAAGTGGTTTCTTGCATCAAACACCACAACATTTTCAGTCACCTCCTTGTCTGAAGGACAAGTGGATAAACCGGTTAATGTCAAGCCCTGCATGTTTTTTTCATAAGTATCATGGAATATAGGCCTACATTGAACACCACACATTGGCTGCTACTGTAGGCTGAATGATAGAACAGCTATTTCCATGTTAAAATGTTATGGGATGCATTTTCTCCATTGTTTTTGACAGTAGGCCACTCTGGTAGGACTACATTATGATCAAATAGCCACAGCAACCTACTTAGCCACTGTTAAAAGCAGGTACAGCCTCAGTGTTCACAGTAAAGGTGCCCTGGATGTTGCCCAAGAATCTTCACAATGTTCAAGTTTGCTCTCAGCTGACC
This sequence comes from Oncorhynchus tshawytscha, assembly GCF_018296145.1. Lineage (NCBI taxonomy): Eukaryota > Metazoa > Chordata > Actinopteri > Salmoniformes > Salmonidae > Oncorhynchus > Oncorhynchus tshawytscha. The sequence goes on from NC_056459.1 coordinate 14,088,280, forward strand.
TGAAATTTGCTCAGTGCCGAGGGAACACTGGTTTTGACCACTGCGTCTCTGTCCTGTTATCTGTCTTTCAAGGCTGTTGATTGAACCCACTGAAACACTTCTTATCACGCAGAGTACTAGAGTGTCACGTTAATGTGCGCCGAAATACAGGAGCTAGCTTCAATTGTTTAAGACTCCTTATCACTGGATTCAAGGAAATTGTGAACTGAGTAGATGAAATATTTGTTCATTTTCTGATGCCCTATAATCTAAGTGTCTCATTGTTGTACACACTGGATTGACTTTGCTGGATCTATCTGTAATTGATGGAATAAAAAGAAAAGAAAGTGCACAATCCTGTCTGATTATACAGCGTCACTCCTGTCCGATTATACAATGTCACTCCTGTCTGATTATACAGCGTCACTCCTGTCCGATTATACAATGTCACTCCTGTCTGATTATACAGCACTCCTGTCATTATACAATCCTGTCCGATTATACAATGTCACTCCTGTCTGATTATACAATGTCACTCCTGTCTGATTATACAGCGTCACTCCTGTCCGATTATACAATGTCACTCCTGTCTGATTATACAGCGTCACTCCTGTCCGATTATACAATGTCACTCCTGTCTGATTATACAGCGTCACTCCTGTCCGATTATACAATGTCACTCCTGTCTGATTATACAATGTCACTCCTGTCTGATTATACAGTGTCACTCCTGTCTGATTATACAATGTCAATCCTGTCTCATTATACAGTGTTACTCCTGCCTCATTATACAGTGTTACTCCTGTCTGATTATACAGTGTCACTCCTGTCTGATTATATTATACAGTGTTACAATGTCAATCTGTCTGATTATTATACAGTGTTACTCCTGTCTGATTATACAGTGTCACTCCTGTCTGATTATACAGTGTCACTCCTGTCTGATTATACAATGTCACTCCTGTCTGATTATACAATGTCACTCCTGTCTGATTATACAGTGTTACTCCTGTCTCATTATACAGTGTTACTCCTGTCTGATTATACAGTGTTACTCCTGTCTGATTATACAGTGTTACTCCTGTCTGATTATACAGTGTTACTCCTGTCTGATTATACAGTGTTACTCCTGTCTGATTATACAATGTCATGGGATGAGAGGGAAAATAATCTAATTCAAGGAGAAAATAAAATGACTGGTGAGAAACGTCTTGTTCCATCATGGTAAACTGGAGATGGAGTCTTTTGTTCTAAATATAACGTATTTGTCACACCCTGATCTGTTTCACCTGTCCTCATTATTGTCTCCACCCCCTCCAGGTGTCGCTTGTTTTCCCCAGTGTATTTATCCCTGTGATTCCTGTCTCTCTGTACCAGTGTATTTATCCCTGTGTTTCCTGTCTCTTTGTGTCAGTTCGTCTTGTATGTCCAAGTCAACCAGTGTGTTTTTCCCGTGCTCCTGCCTTTTCTATTCTCTTTTTCTAGTCCTCCTGGTTTTGACCCTTGCCTGTTTCTGGACTCTGTACCCACCTGCCTGACCATTCTGCCTGCCTTGACCTGGAGCCTGCCTGCCACTCTGTACCTCCTGGACTCTGAACTGGTTTTGACCTTTGACTGTGCACGACCATTCTCTTGCCTACACCTTTTTGGATCAATAAACATCCAAGACTCCAACCATCTGCCTCCTGTGTCTGCATATGGGTCTTGCCTTGTGCCCTGATAATATGTCAGAGAATGCCTGTTGACGTTAAGCAATTTCACCTTCACAAATAAAACATTTGAACATGAATCAAACTGAACTATTGTGCTTGTGAGAGTCGGAGCATATGAGACTAAAGAGGAAATAATGACATTTAAACATAACCTGAAATGTGAGCTTTGGTCTCTGAAGAAACTCGCCAACACTTAAAATCAATCAGATCGAGCATTAATCAGCGATAGTCCACACCCGCATAGCTGGTGTTTTGGCAGTCTGCTTTAGAGCTATCAAATCAGTGAGCAGTCTGCTTGTGTGGTCAATGTGATGAAAAAACACCCATCCCACTCCGATAGAAGTTCAGAACGAGAAAGTGTAGGCGATATTAATGACACTAAAATTGAAAATCATTCAACAAAATAATAAGTATTTATGTCAGCCTAATTGAGGTGTATTCTTGTCACAAGAATGTTCAAACCCAATGATTATAACTAGCAATTATTTAAGCTTTGACCAATCCCCGAGGTTTGTAAGACCCTGGGTTTAATAATAATTAGGCAAAGACTCAGCTTCCTCCCTGGGTGGAGGAACTTTATCTCCTGTCCTTGGTCTCACAATACCAAAACATGTCTGTTGTCAGTTCCTCTTTATCACACACAAACACAATGTTCCCACTGTCTCACAATATTCTAGTATTATGTCTAAACACATTGTCTAAGCTTCTGTAACTATTAGGGTGAAATACTTTAGTCATTACTCTTAATGTCATTCAGATTCTCTTATCGTTACTTTAAACATATAAATTCCCTTCTCAATATTACAAAACACATTCCAGTGTTAAACTTGTAACAAGGCTGCATGGGATTATTACTAACGCGACTTGGCGCATCCAATGGCAATTTCCGCGATAAGAATAACGATTCTTATCGATTTGACAGCTCCAATGCAGTTACACCACTGAAATCGGCCAAATAAAAACAATGAAACTGCTATGCAGTCAGTTATCGTGGGTTAAGGCAGAACTGATTATATCTAGCCCTGGCTTTCTGGGGCACACCAGATCAACACGTCATGGGAATATTTAGTTGATGTCTATGAAAATGATGAGAATGAGATGGGTAGCCAGGTTTTATTATATTGTCATTATATCACTACATGCATATTCCGGAGTATGAAACCACAGCCTGTGTGGTAATGACATAATCTTCTGTATAATATCTGTAGAAAGAAGCTACATTCATGAATTCAGAGGAATAACAGTACAATGACTAAAGGGAAAAGCTACCGTACAGCAGGCACACCTTTTGAAACGGTGATGCCAAGTAGAAATTTGACCTCAGAGGTGTGTGTGTGTGTGTGTGTGTGTGTGTGTGTGTGTGTGTGTGTGTGTGTGTGTGTGTGTGTGTGTGTGTGTGTGTGTGTGTGTGTGTGTGTGTGTGTGTGTGTGTGTGTGTGTGTGTGTGTGTGTGTGTGTGTGTGTGTGTGTCTGTGTCTGTGTGTGTGTGTGTGTGTGTGTGTGTGTGTGTGTGTGTGTGTGTGTGTGTGTGTGTGTGTGTGTGTGTGTGTGTGTGTGTGTCTGTGTGTCTGTGTGTGTGTGTGTGTGTGTGTGTGTGTGTGTGTGTGTGTGTGTGTGTGTGTGTGTGTGTGTGTGTGTGTGTGTGTGTGTGTGTGTGTGTGTGTGTGTGTGTGTGTGTGTGTGTGTGTGTGTGTGTGTGTGTGTGTGTGTGCGCGTGCGCAGGTGAGTAAATACAACTATAAAAAATTGTCATAGCTTTTGTTTTGATTTATCCCCTGGTCTCCAGCGTAACGTTAGCCACATCTGAAAGGTAGCCCTACATATTGGTCACGTCCCCGCCATCGATCCTTCTCCAGTTAAATGGATGGCTTTGTTTAGCCCTGAAAAAGTGAGCAATTTTACCACCACTAAAAAAATGCTGCTTAATAGTCCCAAATCTATATTTCATTAAAATGATGACACACAGCATACCCTGAGCCCCCCTCTTTCTGTCCTTACTCCTGGTCTATTGATCTGCTGTGTAGTGAATAATAAATAGTATTATAGCTGGTGGTAGGGCTGCTGTTACTCTGTTAAAAACCTCACCTTTCATTACGTATCTAATGAACCACAGTGATTCCACCGTGACATGGTGTGCATGCCAAATGACACTCTATGAACCCCGATAAAAAGTAGTGCACTATATACTGTAATAATAGGGTCCAATTTGAGACTCAGCCATAGGGGGATCATGGTGTCACCTCACCCAGGAATGTATTATATCTCCAGATTTAAGGTTTATAGATTTTCCTCTTTTTGGCTGGCTGCCAAACACAGAGCTAGACCAGGGAGGAGCGGGGAACAGCTTGGATTGTCCCCGTGTACTCACAGCAGAGTTGTGTTGAAGTAACAGGAGAATCTATCTCACTTAGCTGTTCATATTCTTTCGATTTTCAGTTTTCAGAGGACAAGTGAACAACAAATACTACTATTGATTGTGTTCCTATGAATATCAGAGCTTCTTTGCAGTCTGGTTGTCTCTCACAGGTGTTTCAAGGCTGTTTTCAGTGATTAGTTGATCTACTCTCCTACATTTATAGCAAGTTTCTCTCTAAACATATTAAACATATTTAATTATCGCTCTCTCTCACTCTCTCTCTCACTCTCTCTCTCACTCTCTCTCTCACTCTCTCTCACTCTCTCTCTCACTCTCTCTCTCACTCTCTCTCTCAATCTATCTCCTTCTCAGAGACACACAGGTACAAAACTCCCAACATTTAGAGCCCACCTACCTTGAAAGCAGGTTATTCGTTAAGTAATAAAATGCATGCCGTGTTATAACTATTGCAAATCCCCATCTAGTGCAAGATTTAGTATTTGAGCACACATAACCTCTGTTGCTCTTTGAAATGTAAACTTCTTTCCACCAGGGCCTATAGGCCTCTGGTCCAAAGTAATGCATTAGGGAATAGGGTGCCATTTGGGACTGAGGCCTAAGAATGACCTTTACAGCTCACTGTAATATACAGGAATAGAACCCAGAAACGTTCTGCTTCTGTTTTCTCTCTTGATATTTCCACTCAATTAAACCTAAGCACAGGACCCTGAGAGGCTGAGAGGCTGAAGCCATGTTACCGTAATAGGAACCTGGATGTGGTTATGATAAATAAGGGCCAATCTGTCTCCTTGAGGGTAAACACTTTTGACATTTACTGTTGACCTTCACCCATCTATTACACTGGCTGTTCCATGACCCACGGAGCGGGATCAGGGCTGTTGTTCTAGTTGAATCAAATAGCATGATGCTATAGCATAACAGAAAGCATTACGCTGGTTAATGAACTGTCCTTGTTGTTAGAATGAGCTTGTTGTTTATATGAAAATATTTCATAATATTTCACCTGTGCTAGTCTAGCCTGTTCACTGTTATTGGCTTTTTCTTAGGATGTTGTAACCTTTCCCCTATGAGCCTTTCTCTCATTTCAATGTGACACAACTGACATTTCCTTGCAGCCCATAACAACTAATACAATATTTCTGACATGACGGTACAATGTCTTCCCATTTAACGTTGCTGTAGTATGTAAAGGCTCGGTTCATCACCCTCATGAATTACATCTACAGCATACCTTGTTTGTATGTAAGTCCTTCTCTCACAGAGTTTCTCTGACCCTCTCATTCTAAATGCCACGAGCCCACCGAGGTCTGAGTGTTAAGAGCGAGATTGCTGGCAGTTTAACCTGAACCTCAGCTTTGATTACAGAACAGACCAAGCCTGGAATTAACCAGGTGCTACACAACAACAGCTTCCTGTGAATAGATGCATTCTGATCTTCAGCAGAACATTGTCTCCTTTGGCCCTCATTAAACTAATGCAGGATTGGATTTTGAAGGGTGTGTGTGTGTGTGTGTGTGTGTGTGTGTGTGTGTGTGTGTGTGTGTGTGTGTGTGTGTGTGTGTGTGTGTGTGTGTGTGTGTGTGTGTGTGTGTGTGTGTGTGTGTGTGTGTGTGTGTGTGTGTGTGTGTGTGTGTGTGTGTGTGTGTGTGTGTGTGTGTGTGTGCATGCATGAAAGGCCAGTGGCTGGGCGGGTGGTTTGTTTGCAGGAGGATTTAACTGCTGCCTCACAGTCATATGCTGTTGATTAACAAACTAATGGACAACCAGGCTGTGAGGTGAAGTCATTTCATACCAATCACTATTCATTACTTAATGAGAGATGATGACACTGGGTCTCTCTCTCTCTCTCTCTCTCTCTCTCTCTCTCTCTGTCTGTCTGTCTGTCTGTCTGTCTGTCTGTCTGTCTGTCTGTCTGTCTGTCTGTCTGTCTGTCTGTCTGTCTGTCTGTCTTTCTCTCTGTCGTCTGTCTGTCTCTCTCTCTGCTGTCTCTCTCTCTTTCTCTCTCTCTCTTTCGCTGTCTCTCTTGCTGTGTCTCTCTCTCTCTCTCTCTCTGCCATCTCTCTCTCTCTCTCTCTCTCTCGCTGTCTCTCTCTCTTTCTCTCTCTCTCTCGCTGTCTCTCTTGCTGTGTCTCTCTCTCTCTCTATCTCTGTCTCTCTTGCCATCTCTCTCTCTCTCTCTCTCTCTCTCTCTCTCTCTTGCTGTGTTTCTCTCTCTCTCTCTCTCTCTCTCTCTCGCCATCTCTCTCTCTCTCTCTCTCTCTCTCTCTATCGCTGTCTCTCTTGCTGTGTTTCTCTCTCTCTCTCTCTCTCTCTCTCTCTCTCTCTCTCTCTCTCTCTCTCTCTCTCTCTCTCTCTTTTTCTATCTCTCTCTCTCTTTAATTTTTATTTGCCTCTTTAGAGATAAACACGGTCCAGGAATAGAATTAAGACGAACAGAGGAAACATTTGGATAATCATTTTCTAAAGCCTAATTAGTCTTGTTTGCAATGCAGATCACCATAAAATCATCTTAATGTGCTTCATACTACCAGTTAATTTAATGAAATAAAATGTCCATTTATTTAGAGAAGCATAAAGGTTAACCGACTGGGCCACTCTGGCAATTGTTGTTTGGGTAGGTGTTCTGATGCTGTGGTCCTCCCCTAATGCACTGGTTACAGTGGTGATCATGTTGAAAGGCAGGCTGTGCACAACCTTCAGTGTGTCTACAGTTCTATGATAATACAGGATACATTTGTTGTCATTTCCCGTTTAAATTCGCAATCAAGTTACTCCGTTGATAAATACCTTAATAAATGGTTTATTACTGGACGTTATGATAAAGCACTACCGCTGCAGCCGTTACCTCTCGTTCTCTGCTGGATTCCCATCTTAACAGATCAGAATCACAGCCAGTGGTTTGGGAAAGAACAACACATGACACAAAGTCCCTGACGGACAGCTCCACCTCCTGAGCTCTGTCCTTTTCTCCGGTCTGCGGGTGGCCAACATAGCATGCTGGGAAACAAAAATTCCCACACATTCCCATGTGATGCTTAGCTGACATGGAGATTGTGGCGAGGTCTCGCTGGCTCTGAGCCTGTGGTTAGGAGGAGTGGGCTTGACAGTGGGAGCTACACACAGCAATTTAAAGGAGGAAGAAGTGGCACTGAGAGATGAAGAAGAGCGAGGAGGAGGAGGAGGATGAGCAAAACATGTGCTAGTGGGATGGTGGGAGTGTGTTTTGAGTAGGAGTTTCTTCCCGCTGATAATGAATGCAAAAAGTTACCTCCAGAACAGAAGTGCAAAAAAAATCAGATCCAGATTTCATGTAAATATTCTATTAAATATTCCATCCTGTTTTCTATCCCTCCAGTCCTCTCTGGATGTGTCATATATTATCACTGAACAGGTGCTGTTTGGGCTGTAACTCACTGTGTAACTCACTGTGTATCTCTGTGCACCAGTGGAGGCTGGTGGGAGGAGCTATAGGAGGATGGGCTCATTGTAATGTCTGGAATGATTGGAACTGAGTCAAACATGTGGTTTCCATATGTTTGATGTGTTTGATACCGTTCCACTTATTCAATTCCAGCCATTACAATGAGCCCGTCCTCCTATAGCTCCTCCCACCAGCGTACGCTGCTGTGTTTACTGTAGGTCTATCTATCTGTATCTATCTCTATCTATCTGTATCTCTGTATTGTATCTCAGTGTATTTTTTCTGTATCGCTGTACTGTATTTTTGTGTGTCTCTGTATTGTATCTCAGTGTATTTTTCTGTATCTCTGTACTGTATCTTAATGTATTGTTCTGTATCTCTGTACTGTATTTTTCTGTATCTCTGTACTGTATCTCAGTGTATTTTTCTGTATCTCTGTACCGTATCTCTGTTCCCTTTTTTCTGCATTGTGCACGGGTGCAAACCGGTGCACCATAACCAATCAAAACTGCAGTAGGCCTATATGCAAATCAGCCATATATGGATCTGAACTGGACAGTTTACAGCATGAACGGTCATGAGTAGATGAACTTGTTTTGAGGTCAAAGCGAGAGCTGCATGTAGCCACATGTACACATTTTCTCATATCCTTTGCTAGCTTTTTGGGTATTTGGTATTTTATTAGGACCCCCATTAGCTGTTGCAAAAGCAGCAGCTACTCTTCCAGTTATAGATGATTTCTAGTCAACAATGGGGGAGTGGTTGCCTCCTACAAGAGCACAAAACGTGTGCATTTCTAGCCATCTTTGAAAAGTGAGTCAGGTAAAGAGCTTTGTTTGTTGTCTTAAATGGGTAGTGTTGACAAAGGCAAGGGAGCTGATTGAGCTGATTGTGGACTATAGGAAAAGGAGGACAAGCCCCCCCCCCATTAAAATCAACAGGACTGAAGTGGAACGGGTCATGAGTTTCAAGTTCCTTGGTGTTCACATCACCAACAAACTATCATGGTCCAAACATACCAAGACAGTTGTGAAGAGGGCACGACAACACCTTTTCCCCCTCAGGAGACTGAAAAGATTTGGCATGAGTCCCCAGATCCTCAAAAAGTTCTACACTTGCACCATTGAGAGCATCCTGATCGGTTGCATCACTGCCTGATATGGCAACTGCTCGACATCTGACCGTAAGGCCCTACAGAGGGTAGTGCGTATGACCCAGTACATCGCTGGGGCCTTACATCCAGGACCAATAAACTAGGAAGTGTCAGAGGAAGGCCCAAAAAAATTGTCAAAGACTCCAGTCACCCAAGTCATAGACTGTTCTCTCTGCTACCGCACGGAAAGCAGTACCGGAGCGCCAAGTCTAGGTCCAAGAGGGTTCTAAACAGCTTCTACCCCCAAGCCATAAGACTCCAGAACAACTAATCAAATGGCCACTCAGACTATTTACATTTACACTGTTGCTACTCGCTATTTATTATCAATGCATAGTCACTTTAGAAATGACCTCGACTAACCTGTACACCCGTACATTGACTCAGTACCGGTGCCCCCTGTATATAGCCTCGTTATTGTTTTGTACATTTCTTGTGTTACTTTTTGATATATATTTGATTTATATATATTTAACTTTATTTTATTTAGTATAAATTTGATTAACTCTATTTCTTGAACTACATTGTCGGTTAAGGGCTTGTAAGTAAGCATTTCACAGTAAGGTCTACTACACCTGTTGTATTCAGCACAAGTGACAAATAAAATGTTATTTGATTTGATTTAGATTTTGAGACAGGCTTGAATAAGCTAAGTAACCAATAGGCAGAGGGTAGCATGATTTGTCTGATTCTCTGTAATAATGTTATGGGAATAGCGATGCATTTTATTTTGTAAAGTGGTTTCTTGCATCAAACAACACCACACATTAGCTGCTATTTCCATGTTAAAATGTTATGGGATGCATTTTCGCCATTGTTTTTGATGGTAGGCCACTCTGGTGGGTCTACATGATCAAATAGCCACAGTAACCTACTTGATCACTGTTAAAACTAACTTAAATCGGCTCCAGCCTCAGTGTTCACAGAAAACGCTCGCAGGAAGTTGCACAGAATTTTCAGAATGTTCAGAAGTTTGCGCTCAGCAGACCTGAAATTTGCTCAGTACTGGAAAAAACTGGAGATAACATTGATCTCAGTGTATTTTTGTTTATCTCTACTGTACCTCAGTGTATTTTTGTGTATGTCTGTACTGTATCTCAGTGTGTATTTTTGTCTATTTCTGTATCTCTGTGTATTTTGTTTCCTCTTCCCAGGTCCTCCTTCCTCTGTATCGAGGCATCCGTCATGTTTTCCTGTATCTCTGCCAGATCAGCCTCACCATTGGCCAGTATTTTACTGTGGGCGTCGTCAGGCCATGCTCTCTCACTGGATTGATTTTGTTAATCTCAGTAGATCACATTGCAGCTCAGTAAATCTGAATGATGCTGACAAGGTATTAGACGGAGAAGACTCCAACCATATGACACACCGACGCTTCTATTGAAGCGTCCTTTATGTCTGTCTGGTGGCAGTGATGGTAATGAGGACCACTAAGCTGTTTAGAACTGTATCCTTCACCGGTAGGACACAGCGAGGAGATGGAGTGTATCCTAAACCTCATAACACGCACAGTGTTTTAAGGGGTCATGCAGGTAGGTTTGAGGCAAAATCAGGCAAGTCAAACTAAGACTGTGTCACGTTTGTTATAATGAATGTCGGAACAAGGCACAGCGTACTTTGAGTTCCACGTTAATTTATTAAAGAAGTGAAACTTTAGCAAAGACAAAACAATAAATAATAAACTAACCGTGACGACAATGCAGTGCTAACAGGCAACTAAACATAAACAATATCCCATAACCCACAGGTGAAAAAATGCAACTTAAGTATGATCACCAATTAGAGACAACGATTGCCAACTGCTTCTAATTGGGAATCATACGCAAACCCCAACATAGAAAATTAAACCTAGAACCCCACATAGAAATAATAAACTAGACTAAAACCCTTAGTCACGCCCTAATCTGCTCTACCATAGAAAATACAGTCTTTCTATTGCCAGGACGTGACAGTATCCCCCCCCCAACCAAAGGTGCGGACTCCGACTGCCAAACCTGAAACAAAAAGGGAGGGTTAGGGGGGGGTGTCTAGTGTCGGTGGCGGCTCTGGTGCGGGGCAAAGTACCCGCTCATCCTGCGGACCCAGCCATGGACCCAGGCTGAATACTGGGCCTGGACTGGACCTAGATGCGAAGGAAGGCTCCTGCCTTGGAGCGGGACTGGACGCTGTGCCTGGACTTGGCACCAACGCCGAAGAAGACTCTAGCCTTGGAACTGGACTGGACGCCGTGCAGACTGGGCATCGGTGCAGGGGAAGGCTCTGGCAATGGAGCTGAGGGTTCCGGACCGTGGACCACCGCAGGAGGTTCCAGACCGTGGACCGTCTCAGGAGGTTCCGGACTGTGGACCGTCTCAGGAAGTTCCGGACTGTGGACCGCCTCAGGAGGTTCCGGACTGGGAACCGTCATCGGAAGCTCTGGACTGGGGATAGTCGCAGGAAGCCTGGTGCATGGGGCCGGCACTGGAGGTACCGGGCTGGTGACACGCACCTCAGGGCGAGCGAGAGGAGCAGGCACAGGACGTACTTTACTGGGGAGGCGCACTGGAGGCCTGATGCGTGGGGCCGGTACAGGAGGCACCGGACTAGTGACACGCACTTCAGGGCGAGTGCGGGGAGGAGGCACAGGAGGTACTGGACTGGGGACACGCACTTCAGGGAAAGTGCGAGGAGCAGGCCCAGGACGTACCTTACTGGGAAGACGCACTTGATGGAGAGTGTGAGGAGCAGGCACAGGACGTACCTGACTGGATAGACGCACTTGAGGGAGAGTGCGAGGAGCAGGCACAGGACGTACCTGACTGGGTAGACGCACTTGAGGGAGAGTGCGAGCAGCAGGCACAGGGCGTACCTGACGGGGTAGACGTACTGGAGACCTGGTGCGTATAGCCGTCATTAATGGTATCGGTTCAATGACACACCTCGCCCGGCAAGTGCGAGGAGCTGGCACAGGACGTACCGGGCCGTGGAGGCGCACTGGAGGTCTGGAGCGTAGAGCTTGCACAACGTGTCCTGAACGGATGACAACCTTCGCACGGCAAGTGCGGGGGGCTGGCACAGGACGCACTGGGCTGTGGATGCGTACTGGAGACAAGGTGCGTTGAACCGGCACACATTGTACCGGAACACTGACACTCTCCTCAAAGCGAGTGCGGAGAGCTGGCACAGGCGGCATCGGACGGCTAACACGATCCTCAGGGCTACTGTCTTGCCTCTCCCCTACTGTCTTGCATCACTCCCCTCAACTTTCACCAACCACTCCTCGCTCAATCTATCCCAATATTCCTCCTCGGTCTCTGACTCACCTCTCAGCGTCGCTGACCACTCCATGTGCCTCCCCCCACCAAAACATTTTCGAGCTGTCTTTTGGGCTGGCGTCGTCGCTGTCCACCCCTCACCGCTTGCGTCTGCTTATACGGAAGGCTTTCGTCTCCAGCCATAATTTCCTCCCAAGCCCAGGATACCTTCTCTTCACGCTGCTTGGTCCTGTTGCGATGGGATATTCTGTCACGTTGGTTATAATGAATGTCGGACCAAGGCGCAGCATACTTTGAGTTCCACATAATTTATTAAAGAAGTGAAACTTTAGCAAAGGAAAAACAATAAAGATTAAACGAACCGTGTCACGCCCTGACCTACTCTACCATAGAAAATACAGGCTTTCTATGGTCAGGATGTGACAGACTGCTTGGTCATGAAGGGTTATAATAGTAGATGCGTCCCAAATGCCAGCCTATTCCTTTTACCTTCTTTTGCCACTTGGGACACAACAATACCTGCATCAAATTGGAGCGTTAGTGGAAGTCTTATGAGGCCCCTTCACAACAGGTGAGAGTGAAAACTGTATCCGCATTGATATAGCCAGCATGCCTGACGTTATATGATGTAGAACCAGCTGAACATCTGATCATCTTTGATTCTCTCTGTTCTACCATTTATTTATTGATGGTATCTTGGTATCTAGGTGTGCTGACTTCAATGAGAGCCCGCTGCAAAGGGTTCCACCCATCCTGAGAGTCTTATCAATTAAAACTGACTCCTGCGTTCTCTCTGCTGGACTAATCTGGGCTCCTCTCCCACCTCTTTGTCACCATGGCCCTCCTCTCTTCCTCTTCCCTCTCTTTTCATCCGCTTATTCTCTCTTCATAAATTCATCTTGTAGGCGTTCTTTGAGCGCTTCTTATTCTCCCTCATCCGTTTTCTCATTGTGATGAATACCCCATGCCGGGAGCTTGCTAGGCTTGAAATGATAATGAAGGTGAGAGAGAGCGAGAGATGTACAGGCGTATGGTCGTCGGTCCCAGACCTCTCCTCTCTGGTAGCCAGGTATAGAAGATGTAATATTGTCTACCTGAGGAGCTCTGGGGCTCCCCTCTGTTCTAACATTCTAACTGGTAGCCGTGTTCTGTGAGCTCTGTGAGGGGCCATGGCTCAGGAAGATTCTGATGATGATTCTAAAGAACCAGTCTGTGTTCATTCCTCACCACCATCCAGCTGATATTTTTTATTCCTTTCATCCTTTATGAAGTTGTTTCCTCTCTCCTCCCCGTCGAGGAGAATGGCTGTCTCTCTCTTTATTGAAGCAGAACAGGGACATACATTTTTTAAGAAGAATCAGCATTTGGGCTAAGTTTCCATTTTATTCCATGTGTCTCACTGTGAGTTTGAAAGGAATATTGAGCAAACTATTTCACTCAAGGCTGCTTACAGGACTTATACTTAGATGAGATACTGAAATAACATCTAACACAGTATTTGTTGCAGGTTATCAGTGTGTGAATCTTGCAAATCCGCTGAAATGGAATCTGAGTCGTCAGATGAAGGCAATCCCCTGTAAGTTCTTTGTCCTCCATATCTCTTCAGCCATAGCACATCTTGTGCTGATTAAATGGCTCAGTAGTTTTAAAAGTTGGTTATAAATCATATTATTTTTATTAATAGACTTCTCCCTCACAGACTAGCAGTCAGCGGAGAGGACTGTATCTCTGAGAGATGAATACCTTACTTTTACACTCACATTAAACTCAGAAATTTAATCAAATTGCCAATTAACTGTATTGGCAGGGGTGACTGCATGCTGAGAATTAAGAGTTTTTCTTTGCTTTAATGAAAACATCAGACAAGATAAGCCCTATGGGAATGACCTTTATCTATTTATCTATTAGTTAACTTTGTATTTTTTAACATTGTAGCTCACCCTGGGGGCAATACAGGTACATAGGGAAGGATCGAGATAAATGTCTGTTTGAATTAATTTTTTGAGAAAGACATTATAATCGAGGGTACTATTACAGAACACTGCAGAAACCTTTTTTGGTTTCTATTCTATAGCCTATAGCAGAGAGTTCTGTAAGCCCCCCTTTACCCCTCTCTCCCTCTCCCTCGCTCTCCCTCTCCCTTGCTCTCCCTCTCCCACTCTCTCTTCAGCCTTGTTACAGCACAGTTTCCACCCACCCCAGCCTTCTCCAGTACTGGGAGGAAAAGTGAGAGCCATAAAAATAAAAGATAAACAGAGTAAACACAATGTGCAGACTAGAGGTCATAGGTCTCCCCTTTCCCTCATCTCCACTGTTCCTTTCCTCCCTTCCCTTCGTCCCATCTCTACCATTCCTTACCACCCTCCGCTTCCCCTTCTCCAGACACCAAGACACGACCTAGACACCTCTTTGTGGGAAAAACACAAGAGTACACAGAGAGAAATCAATGCTCCTTTCAGTGTTCCTCCGTGTAAGGCTAGTATGTTCGCCATAGGATTGGGGATGGGTTTGAAAAGCACACCATATGCACTTGTCACAGAGTGGATAATCCCCAGATATCCTCCTGCATGGATGAAGGTTAATCTGTAGTTAAAAAGGAAATGGATTCAGAACACATCAAACTCTCACATCAAACTTAATCTCTTTAGTAAATGGTATACTCCAAAAGGGAACGCACTGCCTGCATGTGATCTTTGGAGAGAGTGGTAAGACATTCAGTGCCTCGTTCTGTGGACCAGATATGTTGTAACAGCGAGGGAGAAATACTGCATAGCTACACTTTTAGAAAAATAACAAAAGACTTCTAGAACCTACAAGGGTTCTTATGCTGTCCCCATAAGAGAACCCTTTGAAGAACCCTTTTTGGTTCCAGGTAGAACTATTTTGGGTTCCCTGTAGAGCCTACACACAGTGCGTTCCCTCTACCTTCTGTATTTCTCCTGACAAAGTGGACCTTTGTGATGTACAGCCATCATTATGTGGGATTAGTGTTTCTTTGCATGCTGTGATCTCCCAGGATTAAATCAGATTACTTTATGTTTAAAACCACTGGGTTGCCAAATTTCTAGTTGTATCTTTTTACATCCACCAACTTTGGTTAAGAAATTCAAACCTACTGCTGTACAATGTTCCTAAGGGGATATACGATAAACTCTCTTTTGAATGTCTGAAATGTTCAAAAAGCATAATGGTAAACCTTGGAGGTCCCACATTCAAATTGTTGTCCTTGGAGAGGGTGTCTCAGATGAGTTTGGTTGACTACAGTATATAGCCAATCCCAACGTTACTGATAGTGGAGTAAATTGGTATTTTTGTTGTGGATGTTTGAGTGAACAGGGAGAGTACAAGCTGGAGAGACATTTGTTGACGGAGTAAACCTGAGTCACATTCAAAACAATAGCTCCGGTGGCATGTATTCATGGATTCCAAGGGAAGCCAGGTTTGCGCAAACATTTTTTACAACATTTTTAATAGTAACGATTTCCCTTCAATTCAGAAGAGGCTGAATGTACTGTATTGCAACGGAGAAAGCATCCGAGAGAGCAAATCAACACCCCTCTTGCTGTGTATGTGTAGCCCTGATGCTGCCTGGTCAAAAAATTGTATGGTAGTGTTGCCGCCCGTAGTATTGAATGCAAGGGAAGCCATCAAACATTTGGTCTCCCTTGATAAAATAAATGATACAATAATAGCCAATCAACGTTAAGCTAAACTGAGTGACCTCAGCTGTGAATGGTCCTGGGTCACCCAAAAAAGTGCCAGTTTGGATTAGGCTTCACACTAATCACAACAAAAGCTAAACATCATTGACACAGAAAACTTGAATTGTTGCATCTCGTTGTGTTGTTGTCCTCTGGTGGCTAGCTAGCTAGCTAGCTAAAATGGTCCCTTTCCTTAATTAGCCATGGATGGACATGGGGATTTGGACTTGTGGTTCTACTTATTTCTCTGTACTGGCCAATGGGATTATAAAGGTGATTCGGATCCAACCATTAATTCATACATTGTGCCCCTGGCCTGAGAGGATGGAATATGTAGCTAGATGTAGAAGACTAATGTTAACTAGCTAGCTCATCGTTGCCCATGAAAGGAAGTTAGACTAGCGAAAAAGCATTTTAGCCAGGTAGCCTAGGATAACAAAAACTAAAAGTGTGTACAGTATGAAAGAGTGATAGACCGTTAGGGCAATATGAAAGAGAGGGCGAGGCAGCATGTTTTTTCTACTTATGCACACAAACTCATGCACACACACAGAGAAACCAGTCAAATGGACAGCCACATGATATTTAACTTACGTTACAAGGAATAGGGTGACACTTGGGACATAGACATTGTGACAATGAGTGGGTTCATATTGAAGAGTAGACAGGGTATCCTTATTAACAATGCAGAGAACCGTACAGATTGACTGTGGAATCACTGTGGTCAAAGTCACTGTGGTGACTGAGGTCATTTTGTTTTACTGTCATTGTCATTACAGTATTGGCATATTAAAGCAATGATAATGTTATGTCGTTATGGTAATGCCTAGGCATATGACTACTATGTAGCCATTCACAGTAGTAGAGAATGCTTAACTTGAGTAACTCACAGCAATCAATGACAGACTTCTTATCATTAAGGAAGTGGTCTTCAGCCAGGCTTTCAGCTTTAGGATGGAACTTTTTCAGTGTGCAATATTAAGCTCACTTTTGGAAGTCTTATTCCAGTCTCCACCACTGCCCACCCATCTGTCTCCCACCATCTCTGTCTACAGGTGTAGGATCTTAATTTGATCCATCTTTTGTTGCTGTGAATTTTCAGATGAGCTTTGTGCTTTACATAAATTCACTGAAAACCCACCCCAGCTAGCACAGTGGATCAGGGCCGATTCCGGCTGAGAGTCAGATTCGGCCGACGTCATGTGGCCTGAGTCTGGGCCACCATCGGCAGTATTACTTATGGCTAGGATGCGGGGATTAAACTCGGGCCGATTCCGGTGTGCGTTATCTGGCCCAAATCTATTACTTGGGGCTCGGGCCGAATGGGGCCACTCTCTGGCAGATGATTACAGGAGCTGCTTTAAATAATTAACATTTCATTGTTTATTTATTTTTTCCATATTTTCCTCATTGTTTCTGTAATCCAAAAATACAATTAACATTTAAATGAAATTCTTTAAGAGTCCTGTGTAGTATGTTAGTATTTTTATTCTTTGTGCAAGGCAATTGATAAGCATGAAAAACTTTGTGGGTGGAACTTCCCAACTGGCACAGTGGTCTAAAACACAGCATCCCAGTGCAAACTGTGTTTCCACAGATGCTGGTTCGAGACCCGTGCCGGCCACGACTGGGAGACCAATGAGGCAACGCACAATTGGACCAGCATCGTCTGAGTTAGAGGAGGGTTTGGCCGGCCGGGATGTCCTTGTCCCATCGCCCTGTAGTGACTCCTGTGCGGGACCAGGCGCATGTACACTGACACAGTCACCAGATGTATGGTGTTTCCTCCGACACAATTATTTTTGTGAATAGGTATAATTTGTATGTATAATAGTACTATTTAAAATGACTAAATAGGGTAATTTGGTATACATTTATTAAAATTTGCATCGGGCCGCATCTGGGGGGAATCTGGTAGGATGCCAGCAAAGTCGGCTCAATTCTGGTAGATGGAAACAAGACAAATTTATTTGGGCCGATTCTGGGTAGTTATTCATTTTGATTCCGGGCCGAGTCCGACACCCGATTCCGGGCCGATTCAATCAGTTCTGGCCCCCCGGAAGAGGGACGCTTCTCATTGCTAGCTGTCACACTAAGACACGGTTATATTAAAAGTATTGCACTTTAAATGTAGCCTACTTTTGGCCAGATAATAGTCTCTCTCTCTCTCTCTCTCTCTCTCTCTCTCTCTCTCTCTCTCTCTCTCTCTCTCTCTCTCTCTCTCTCTCTCTCTCTCTCTCTCTCTCTCTCTCTCTCTCTCAGAACACATTGACCTCTGCATCAACAGTAACAGCCCCTCCACCAAGCAGAATGATCTGGATGTATCCAGGAGCATTCTCCACCAATTGGTGGGTGTTGCCAGAATCGTTCACGAAGCCAGGACGCTACTTCTTTATATTACAGGGTCTTGCAGAAGCTCATAACCTTGAAAATAAAGGAGGAAGGGAGCTGCTATTGTTGTTGAGGTCAAAACAAGTGTTCACTATTTCTCTGTAACAGGCTTTGCGAGGCTCATGGCTTATGGAGCCCTTTTGAGCATCACATTCGTTCTCTGTTGTTTCGATGGGAAGGATGGGAAGTAGAGGGCTGCGTTCCCGTGGAATACCCGCGGGTCCTGACAGAGATCATTGCGGCGAGGTCTGCATTTTTCATGCTGTGGGCGGGAGCAGGCGGTCAGACAGGCAACTTTGGGATGGAAATATTTTTGTTGTCCAAATGATTTGTAGACTGGAAATTAGGCCTAATTCTGTTTGTAGCCCAAACAGATGTGATATTTGACAAAAACATAATCATTTCAAACCTTGCTTACATTTGTAAAACGATCATATCTCTCTAAAATGCATCGGAATACTGTGGAATATATTTCCTAAATTAAAATCACCTGCTGGTGTTTTTACAATCTTTCATGTCCCCCCCATAAAAAACAACACATTTTAGATAAACATTATTGGGGCTCAATAAACTTGGGGGGCCAAATAAAATCACCTCCGGGTCAAATTCCAACCATCATCCATCAGTTGGGGAACCCTGCTGTAGCCTATGCATGGCTGGAGAAAGCACAGGGCAGTTATCTTTCCAAGGAAATGTACTTCCTAAATATGATTAGGCTATAGATTACTACATTGCCTAGAAATAAATATT
This sequence comes from Oncorhynchus tshawytscha, assembly GCF_018296145.1. Taxonomy (NCBI): domain Eukaryota; kingdom Metazoa; phylum Chordata; class Actinopteri; order Salmoniformes; family Salmonidae; genus Oncorhynchus; species Oncorhynchus tshawytscha. The sequence continues at coordinate 14,107,018 of NC_056459.1, forward strand.
GATCCCCCATATTTGTCTGTCTGAAAATTGTCCCACTCCTAAAAGGTAGGCTATAAAAATAGCTCAAGAGAAAGTGCAAGTCTCTCCAACTCTGCTCTCTTCAAACTACATTCATCATTTTGGCTGATATAGCCCAGTAATACAGATAACCTAATATAATGGGCAATGTGAAAATCTCTGGTAATTTAACCAGAGAGTTTAAGTTATTTAAGTTATTTTTGCCCATTTGATATTGCCTATGGCTGGCAAGTGAGCTGCATCACATATGCCTAAAAATAACATTGCGGGACTGAGGTTCGGTTTGTGACCAGTTCTTGCAGTAGTGGGTGGGAGAGACAGAAAGCCAGCAGGTGCAGGCAGGGTGCGGTATGAAATGATTTGGATCCGCGTGCGGGAGGGGGATGAAGAAATCTGTCCCGCGCAGACGTCTAGATGGAAGCACCCTGGCACAGAACCACCAGTGAGGGTTTTACATGAAATGTTAAAAAACTCTGGATCAATACATTGGACTGTGCCTCTGCCGTCTGTCTGTTTGTGAGTCTCTTCACCTCTCATTAAGCATCTCTGACCTATAGATCCCTTCACGGCCTCCCTCCAAGAGATATTATTTGTAATTCCACCAGAGTCCATGTTGAGTAAAGATGATGAAGAACAATATTCTGTTTTTATCACACATTTATCCATCAATAGATTACAATCCTTCTTTGAATAAGGCGAGTGATTTAATATTGTTCAATTCAATCACACAGCCATTGATAAAATGCCACAATAAACTGAACCCAAAAGTAATTTCAAGCTGCCTTTCACGCTGCCTCACGACCTTCTAAACAACCCTTCTAAACAACAGGAATAGAGAAGGGTAGTGCCATCTTCTGGAGAGTCTGATTATAACAGACATTGGACAATTTGATTGGTAAATGGAATGGGTGGCTTTGTGTAGGACGACAGTTCTAGGCCTACAGTTCTAGGCCTACAGTTCTAGACCTACAGTTCTAGGCCTATAGTTCTAGGCCTACAGTTCTAGGCCTACACAAAGCCACCCGTTCCATTTACCAATCAAACTGTCATTGTGTCAGTGAGTGTATATATTTGTATGATCATGTGTTTGTGTTTGACCATAATGCCACCAGGGTTAAGTATGTTAGTGGGACTGAGAGAGCAGATACTGAAAAAAAGCTTTAAAGAACTGAGATAGCATAAACTGTTCAAATAACTATGAAGACGTTTTGAAACTGGTGTCTGAGTCCTGTGACACTTTCATTTGGTGAGGTTATCATGGCTTTGATTTAAGGGGATCTGATCAAGCCATACTGAACTCTACAACAGTGCTGGTGAGTAGTTTCACTACATGCAATTCAACTAGTAATTTTACTACTTTTCTGGAGAATAGTTGTAATGTTTTCAGTAGTTAATTTGTTTTTTTGCCATGTAATGGTGTAGCTAACCATAACATTTTTTTGCACAAAAAACGAACATTAAATGAACAGCAAAATAACTGCCCTATTTTTCTCTCTCCCTGACCACTGGGCTAACCCGACGCACTCACTTATGTCTGTCGCAAAGATCTCACTACACTTATTTTTTGTTGGCAAAATAAGGCATGACATGCCAGCAACAAACACTGACACTACACATGCAAATATAACTAGGGATATCCTTGTCTCATCGCGCACCAGTGACTCCTGTGGCGGGCCGGGCGCATTGCGTGCTAACCAAGGTTGCCAGGTGCACGGTGTTTTCTCCGACACATTGGTGCGGCTGGCTTCCGGGTTGGATGCGCTCTGTGTTAAGAAGCAGTGTGGCTTGGTTGGGTTGTGTATCGGAGGACGCATGACTTTCACCCTTCGTCTCTCCTGAGCCCGTACGGGAGTTGTAGCGATGAGACAAGATAGTAGCTATCTCAATTGATTCTCAATTGGATTGAGGTCTGGGCTTTGACTAGGCCATTCCAAGACATTTAAATGTTTCCCCTTAAACCACTCAAGTGTTGCTTTAGCAGTATGCTTAGGGGCATTGTCCTGCTGGAGGTCTCAAATCTCTGGAAGACTGAAACAGGTTTCCCTCAAGAATTGGATACCATGAAATTGGGGAGAAAAAGGGTTAAAAAAAATTATAATAAAAACTAAATAAAGCGCTGGTCTGCCTTATTAACAAGACTATTAACAAGGCAGGCCCTACAGGCCCTACAGTTTTGTTGCACCTGGACTACTGTTTAGTCGTGTGCTCAGGTGCCACAAAGAGGGACCTCGGAAAATTACAATTGGCTCAGAACAGGGCAGCACGGCTTAAATGTAAATGTACACGGAGAGCTAACATTAATAATATGCATGTACAGTGGCTTGTGAAAGTATTCACCTCCAATGGCATTTTTCCTATTTTGTTGCCTTACAACCTGGAATTTAAATAGATTTTTTGGGGGGTTGAATCATTTGATTTACACAACATGCCTAACACTTTGAAGACGCAAAATATTTTTAATGGTGAAACAAACAAAAATAAGACAAAAAAAACTGAAAAGTTGAGGGTGCATAACAATTCACCCACCAAAGTCAATACTTTGTAGAGCCACCTTTTGCAGCAATTACAGCTGTAAGTCTCTTGGGGTATGTCTCTACAAGCTTGGCACATCTGGCCACTGGGATTCTTGCCCGTTCTTCAAGGGAAAACTACTCCATCTCCTTCAAGTTGGATGGGTTCTGCTGGGGTACAGCAATCTTTAAGTCATACCACAGATTCTCAATTGGATTGAGGTCTGGGCTTTGACTAGGCCATTCCAAAACATTTAAATGTTTCCCCTTAAACCACTCAAGTGTTGCTTTAGCAGTATGCTTAGGGGCATTGTCCTGCTGGAGGTCTCAAATCTCTGGAACCTCAAGAATTTCCCTGTTTTTAGCACCATCTATCATCTCTTCAATTCTGACCAGTTTCAAAGTCCCTGCCGATGAAAAACAGGGAAATTCGGGGTGATGAGAGGTGTTGGATTTGTGCCAGACATAGCTTTTTCCCTGATAGCCAAAAAGCTCAATTTTAGTCTCATCTGACCAGAGTACCTTCTTCCATATGTTTGGGGACTCTCCCACATGCCTTTTAGTGAACACCAAATGTGTTTGCTTATTTGTTTCTTTAAGCAATGGCTTTTTTTCTGGTGACTCTTCCGTAAAGCCCAGTCTGTGGAGTGTACGGCTTAAAGTGGTCCTATGGACAGAAACTCCAATCTCTGCTGTGGAGCTTTGCAGCTCCTTCAGTGTTATCTTTGGTCTCTTTGTTGCCTCTCTGATTTTATGCCCTCCTTGCCTGGTCTGTGAGTTTTGGTGTGCGGCCCTCTCTTGGGAGGTTTATTGTGGTGCCATATTGTTTCCGTTTTTTAATAATGGATTTAATAGTGCTCCGTGGGATGTTCAAAGTTTCGGATATTTTTTTACAACCCAACCCTGATCTATACATCGCCACAACTTTTTCCCTAACCTGTTTGGAGAGCTCCTTGGTCTTCATGGTGCCGCGTGCTTGGTAGTGCCCATTGCTTCATGGTGTTACAGACTCTGGGGCCTTTCAGAACAGGTGTATATATACTGAGATTATGTGACACCTATATTGCACACAGGTGGACTTTATTTAACTAATTATGTGACTTCTAAATGTAATTGGTTGCACCAGATCTTATTTAGGGGCTTTTTTAAACGTTCTTTTTTTCATTTCACTTCACCAATTTGGACTCTTTTGTGTTTGTCCATTACATGAAATCCAAATGAAAATCTGTTTAAATTACAGGTTGTAATGCAATAAAATAGGAAAAACACCAAGGGAAATGAATACTTTTGCAAGGCACTGTAGATCTCTCATGGCTCAAGGTGGAGGACAGATTGACTTCATCACTACTTGTTTTGTAAGAAGTGTTGACAAGCTGAATGCACCCAGGTGTCTGTTTAAACTACTAGTACACAGCTCGGACACCCATGCATACCCACAAGACATGCCACCAAAGGTCTCTTCACAGTCCCCAAGTCAAGAACAGCCTATAGTAGGCGCACAGGACTACATAGAGCCATGGTTACATGGAACTCTATTCCACATCAGGTAACTGATGCATGCAGTAAAATCAGATTTTAAAAAACAGATCAAAATAAACCTTATGGAAGAGCGGGGACTGTGAAGAGACACACACACGCACAGGCACAGACACACATACTGTACACATGATAAGATACTCACTCTACCCACATAGACACATGGATTTTGAATTGTATACGTGATAGTAGAGTAGTGGCCTGAGGGAACATACTTAATGTGTTGTGAAAAGTGTTATGAAATGTAATGTCATGGAGTATTTTAAATTGGATATGACTGCCTAAATGTTGCTGGACACTAGGAAGAGTAGCTGTTGCTTTGGCAGGAACTAATGGAGATTCATAAAAAATAAAACACAAATACAAAACATCTGATTCAGAAGAGGTAGTTTTGATCAGTGTACTACTTTTTCAAAGTAACTTTAGTTAAACAAACTCTGTTTCTTAAGGGTAGATTTAGTGTAGTTCAAATTCTTCCAGTGTGAAGTAAATGGTAGCTTGACAAACTATATATTTCAGAGAAGCTGCCCCACAACTGCTCTACAACAGGTACAGTGTAACTGTTAATTGTGTGGTGGTGCATGGGCCACACAATATTATCTAGCCACAGTTTATTCTCATTTGGTGGTGAACTGAACACCACATGCACATAATTAACTCTCCACTACCCCTCCAAGCCATAACTTCAGCAGAGACCACACTATAGGTTCACAGTAGATACACACACCACGTGATGAACCACCAACACTGTAACTAGTAGAAATCTGTGGAACCACCAGCTCTTTAACTAGTAGAAACCAGTAGAACCACCAACTCTGTACTAGTAGAAACCAGTAGAACCACCAGCTCTGTAACTAGTAGAAACCAGTAGAACCACCAGCTCTGTAACTAGTAGAAACCAGTAGAACCACCAGCTCTGTAACTAGTAGAAACCAGTAGAACTACCAGCTCTGTAACCAGTAGAAACCAGTAGAACCACCGGCTCTGTAGCTAGTAGAAACCAGTAGAACCACCAGCTCTGTAGCTAGTAGATGCAGAGATCCTTATGCATGCACAGAAATACTGTAAATTGTATTGTAGCTTAGAAAATACCTAGCTGGTCCCAGATCTGTTTGTGCTTTTGACCTTTGTCAATGTCATTGTTAAGCTAAATATTTGGCAACACAATTCCATAAGGAGTTGGCAAGAGAGGAGAAACAGACTGGCACACGGGCTAGATAATACCACCTAGGTTGTCCATAACAATGTCAATGGTTTGATACATTTATATAATATTTGGAAAAAAAGCATTATATTCATACATACAGTACCAGTCAAAAGTTTGGACACATCTACTCATTCAAGGGATTTTCTTTATTTTTTTACTATTTTCTACAATGTAGAATAATAGTGAAGACATCAAAACTATAAAATAATACATTTGGAATCATATAGTAACCAAAAAAAGTGTTAAACAAATCAAAATATATTTTCTATTTGAGATTCTTCAAAGTAGCCACCCTTTGCACACTCTTGTCATTCTCTCAACCAGCTTCACCTGGAATGCTTTTCCAACAGTATTTTCCTTCACTCTGTTGTCCAACTCATCCCAAACCATCTCAATTGGGTTGAGGTCGGGTGATTGTGGAGGCCAGGTCATCTGATGCAAAAACTCCATCACTCTCCTTCTTGGTCAAATAGGCCTTACACAGCCTGGAGGTGTGTTTTGGGTCATTGTCCTGTGGAAAAACAAATTATAGTCCCACTAAACGCAAACCAGATGGGATGGCGTATCGCTGGAGAATGCTGTGGTAGCCATGCTGGTTAAGTGTGCCTTGAATTCTAAATAAATCATTGACAGTGGCACCAGCCAAGCACCCCCACACCATCACATCTCCTCCTCCATGCTTCACGGTGGGAACCACACATGCAGAGATCATCCTTCCACCTACTCTGCATCTCACAAAGACATTGGTTTCGGGTTTCTTGGGCCAAGCAAGTCTCTTCTTATTATTGGTGTCCTTTAGTAGTGGTTTCTTTGCAGCAATTTGACCATGAAGACCTGATTCACGTAGTCTCCTCTGAACAGTTGATGTTGTCTGTTACTTGAACCCTGTGAAGCATTTATTTTGGCTGCAATTTCTGAGACTGGTAACTCTAATAAACTTATCCTCTGCAGCAGAGGTAACTTTGGATCTTTCCTGTGGTGGTCCTCGTGAGAGCCAGTTTCATCATAGCGATTGATGGTTTTTGCGACTGCACTTGAAGAAACTTTCAAAATTCTAGAAATGTTCCTTACTGACTGACCTTCATATCTTAAAGTAATGATGGACTGTCATTTTTCTTTGCTTATTTGAGCGGTTCTTGTTATAATATGGACTTGGTATTTTACCAAATAGGGCTATCTTCTGTACACCACACCTTCCTTGTCACAACACAACTTCTTGGCTCAAACGCATTAAGAAAGAAACAAATGAACTTTTAACAAAGCACACCTGTTAATTTAAATGCTTCATGACTACCTCATGAAGCTGGCTGAGAGAATGCCAAGAGTTTGCACAGCTGTCATCAAGGCAAAGGGTGGCTACTTTGAAGATGATAAAATATAACACTATTTTGGTTACTACATGATTCCGTATGTGTTATTTCATAGTTTTGATGTCTTCACTATTATTCTACAATGTACAAAATAGTACAAACAAAGAAAAACCCTGGAATGAGTAGGTTGATAGTAGTGGTGTGGTGGCTGACACTCCAACCCATCATTTTAACATTCAATAAACCTCATAAATAAATAATTGAATATGACAGATACTCATTACTTTCTGCTCTTTCGAGTGGATTTGACACATCTATCTACAGTACAGCTGGTGTTTCTTTTTATGATACATTTTTTTATTCATATTCTGACACATCCCACCCATATAACCTGTGAACAGAGAGACCAATCTTCAATGCTTTGATGAAACAAAGAAATGTATTCCATTGTCATTTTGTGTGGTCAGTAATTGTCCCAGGCAATTACGAGACAGAGAGAGAGAAAGAGAGAGAGAGAGAGAGAAATAAAAGAGAGCAGAGAGTGAGAGAGACAGCAGAGAGAGAGAGAGAGAGAGAGAGAGGGAAGAGCGTGAGAGATTTTCAATGTGCAGTGGAGCAGAACATTGTCCCTCTGTACGGTGATCTGTACAGGCCTGGCCAGGTGGATGGTATAGGACCAATCAGCCGCAGCCTCACTGAGCAGGTGGAATGACTTTCATGCACTTTGAGCCAAATCTATTAGACATGTTCAGTTCTCCTTAAGGCTACCTGCACTTACCAACTTAGCAAACAGATGTTTGCCCTCGAATGGAGAATGGTGGACTGTGTTACTACTATCCCAGTTTTTCCCAAATTCGGTCCCCGGGACCCCAAGGGGTGCACATTTTGTTTTTTTTGCCAAAGCATTACACAGCTGATTCAAATAATCAAAGTGTGATAATTAGTTGATTATTTGAATCAACTGTGTAGTGCTAGGTCAAAAACCAACTTGGTATTAACTAAGATAATAGTGAGATCACAGTTTTTAATGAATCGGTTAGGGCTGTAAATATCATACAGAAAATGCTTAGTTTTCAGAGGGTCCAGTTAAGGAGTTTGGTGGGAAACAGTCCTCTTACACTGAACAACCATATGCCATAGGCCTTTGTTTTGTAATGCTTACAGTCATCTGTACTAAGCTTAATACTGAGATATTGCATTACAATTCATTTCTTTAGTGGAGAACAAAGGCAAACCACACAATTGCATAAAGAAACATACTTTTTTATTTTGTTGATATTGTTTATATCATAATGTTCTGATATATATGTATGTATATTTTTACATGGGCACCAGCTACTAAGGGACACATACAGTAAGCAAACATAGAAAAACATTAGATTAGTATTATTGGCACGGATTCTATTATACTGTTAGCAAAAAGAAAATACTTGATTCAATAAATAAATACAATGTTATTCACAAGTTGACTTTTTTTTCATTCTCGCCAAACAGCTGGAAAAGTGTCATATTCCAGCACAATCCTCAGCAGACAGACAATGATAATACCATCTACATAAACTCACTACACAAACATCACACAAAGCTGCAGAGGGGTTGGGTTAAATGTGGAAGACACATTTCAGTTGAATGCATTCAGTTGTACAACTGACTAGATCTCCCCTTGGAGCATTTTATACAGAAGCTCACATAGAGGACACACACACACCACAGGAGGCTGCTGAGGGGAGGACGGCTCATAATAATGGCTGGAATGGAGTGAATGAAATGGTGTTCGATACCATTCCAGTCATTACTATGAGCCCGTCCTCCCCAATTAAGGTGCCACCAGTCGGCCTGTGACACACACACACACACACACACACACACACACACACACACACACACACACACACACACACACACACACACACACACACACACACAGTGTAACAAATAAGTATTCACTCTCACAATGATGAATAATAATTAATCAAATACAAAAAGTTAGGGGTTGTTAAGATGACAGAGGTAAGTTATATCTACTGTAGGGGTGAACATGAAATAAAAGAAGAATAACTATGTTTAAATAAAGTTAAAACAATTTGAAATGGAAAGTGTTCATCTCTTCATAACAACACCAGAACAGCAGACCTGTCTGACTGTGCGAAAGCAGACAAGGATTTTCCTATCAGAATGTTTTGTTTGACCAAAGAAACATAATGATCAAAATCCATTGAATAAAGCTGCATGTTGAGTATAAAGATGTGTAGGCCTACACTGCCTGTATTATGTACCTTCAGGAAAATATAGACAAACAAAACTATTATGACATATCAATAACTTAAACCACACAACCTGTAAAGCATGGACATCAAAATCAAAAATCCATACATGCCCTTGGAGAGCATGAAAACTCAAACCTTTACTTCACGAACAATGTAAACCTTTGAGCAAACAGACAAACAGAACTTGGCCCTTTGGGGGTAAAAGCAAACAGGCAAGAGGGATGTCAGAAGGAAATGATGCATGAAGCCTGCTAGCTCTACCAGACTGCTGACACAGCTGCTGTAGAGGTTTCACAACCAGCCATCTCCTCATCGTCCTAACGGGAAAACCTAGCCACCTTTCTATTGGTGTGTATGTGTGCGCGGCGTGCGTGCGCTCATGTGTGTGTGTCCTAACGGGAGCCATTTAATTCAAGTCAATCACAGTGACACTCTGCTTACCAGGCAGCACTGTAGCACACAGAGCAGCCCCAGGAGCTCAACTTAAGAAAAATACCAAGCAAGGACACTAGGAAAGGGCTTAATGACAGTGACAACAGAACACTAGGAGACGTTACAATAGGAGACGAGTAAGGTCAAGCTTTGTGGCTTGGTGCTAGCAGCATGGACACATCCTTCAAAGCTGACCTGTGCAGGGAGAACGTACAATAGGGAGTAAGTACAATATCATGTAAAGTATCCACCCATGAAGGACAACGTTGGAGTGCGTGGACTTCGTAAAGCAAGTGGTTCTTTTGGCCTACTTGATGTAAACGTCCACCATAAAGTGCACTTGTCAGTCAAACCAGTGCAAAGAATAAATACAGGTCTGATTAGGTATATGACCTCCATAGACACACCTTCAGTCACCTCCCATGTGATGCCATGACAACATCCCTGTAAATCTAAAAATGTAAACATTATTTGATCTTGATGAACAGAAGCACAGTGCCTACCAGTCAGTGTCTATAGGAGAGACACTGTTCTCAGATGCAGGAAAGTGACTTCCTTATTATACTGTTCCTGTCATAGACAAGGTAGCAACATTTAAAGGTTCGATCAGTGCATACAAAATATAACTCTAGAAGCAACGCACAAACAGTGTGATAAATCTTCTTTTTTTTAATCTATGGTAGTTTCCAAGGGATATGTGGCAAAGCCATTGTTATTTCATGATTCTATGATATTTAAAATCGTAATCAACCCAGATAATTACACAATGGACTCAGTAAAGTAAGACTCACACCTCAGCATAGCAACACTCATATCTCAGTGTAGTTAGTAAGACTCATATCTCAGTGTAGATAGTAAGACTCATATCTCAGTGTAGATAGTAAGACTCATATCTCAGTGTAGATAGTAAGACTCATATCTCAGTGTAGATAGTAAGACTCATATCTCAGTGTAGATAGTAAGACTCACATCTCAGCATAGTAACACTCATATCTCAGTGTAGTTAGTAAGACTCATATCTCAGTGTAGGTAGTAAGACTCATATCTCAGCATAGTAACACTCATATCTCAGTGTAGATAGTAAGACTCATATCTCAGTGTAGATAGTGAGAATCACACCTCAGCATAGTAACACTCATATCTCAGTGTAGATAGTAAGACTCATATCTCAGTGTAGATAGTAAGACTCATATCTCAGTGTAGATAGTAAGACTCATATCTCAGTGTAGTTAGTAAGACTCATATCTCAGTGTAGATAGTAAGACTCATATCTCAGTGTAGGTAGTAAGACTCATATCTCAGTGTAGATAGTAAGACTCATATCTCAGTGTAGTTAGTAAGACTCATATCATAGTGTATATAGTAAGACTCATATCTCAGTATAGTAACACTTATATCTCAGTGTAGTTAGTAATACTCATATCTCAGTGTAGTTAGTAATACTCATATCTCAGTGTAGTTAGTAAGACTCATATCTCAGTATAGTAATACTCACACAGTTGAAGTCGGACATTTACATACACTAAGGTTGGAGTCATTAACACTCATTTTTCAACCCCTCCACACATTCATTATAAACAAACCATAGTTTTGGCAAGTCGGTTACGACATCTACTTTGTGCATGACACAAGTATTTTTTTCCAACAATTGTTTACAGACAGATTATTTCACTTATAATTCACTGTATCATAATTCCAGTGAGTCAGAAGTTTACATACACAAAGTTGACTGTGCCTTTAAACAGCTTGGAAAATTCCAGAAAATGATGTCAAGGCTTTAGAAGCTTCTGATAGGCTAATTGGCATAATTTGAGTCAATTGGAGGTGTACCTGTGGATGTATTTCCAGGACTACATTCAAACTCAGTGCCTCTTTACTTGACATCATGGGAAAATCAAAAGAAATCAGCCAAGACCTCAAAAAAAATTGTAGACCCCCACAAGTCTGCTTCATCCTTGGGAGCAATTTCCAAATGCCTGAAGGTACCACGTTTATCTGTACAAACAATAATACGCAAGTATGAACACCATGGGACCATGCAGCCATCATACCACTCAGGAAGGAGACTCGTTCTGTCTCCTAGAGATGAATGTACTTTGGTGCGAAAAATGCAAATCAATCCCAGAACAACAGCAAAGGACCTTGTGGAGAAGCTGGAGGAAACAAGGTACAAGGGTATCTCTATCCACAGTAAAACGAGTCCTATATCAACATAACCTGAAAGGCCGCTCAGCAAGGAAGAAGCCACTGCTCCAAAACCCGCCATAAAAACAGCCAGACTACGGTTTGCAACTGCACATGGGGACAAAGATGTTACTTTTTAGAGAAATGTCCTCTGGTCTGATGAAAGAAAAATAGAACTGTTTGGCCATAATGACCATCGTTATGTTTGGAGGAAAAAGGGGGAGGCTTGCAAGCCGAAGAACACCACCCCAACTGTGAAGCACGGGGATGGCAGCATCATTTTGTGCTTTGCAGCAGGAGGGACTGGTGCACTTCACAAAATAGATGGCATCATGAGGGAGGAAAATTATGGGGATATACAGGTATTGAAGCAACATCTCAAGACATCAGACAGGAAGTTAAAGCTTGGTCGCAAATGGGTCTTCCAAATGAACAATGACCCCAAGCATACTTCCAAAGTTGTGGCAAAATGACTTAAGGACAACAAAGTCAAGGTATTGGAGTGGCCATCACAAAGCCCTGACCTCAATCCCATAGAAAATTTGTGGGCAGAACTGAAAAAGCGTGTGCGAGCAAGGACGCCAACAAACCTGACTCAGTTACACCAGCTCTGTCAGGAGGAATGGGCCAAAATTCACCCAACTTATTGTGGGAAGCTTGTGGACGGCTACCTGAAATATTTGACCCATACTAATTGAGTGTATGTAAACTTCTGACCCACTGGGAATGTGATGAAAGAAATAAATCATTCTACTATTACTCTGACATTTCACATTCTTAAAATAAAATGGTGATCCTAACTGACCTAAGACAGGGAATTTTAACTAGGATTAAATGTCAGGAATTGTGAAAAAGTGAGTTTAAATGTATTTGGATAAGATGTATGTAAACTTCCGACTTCAACTGTATCTTAGTATTGTAATACTCATATCTCAGTATAGCAATTATCATATCTCAGTGTAGTAATGCTTATATCTCAATAGGATCAATACAGTTGGTAGAAGGTCAATTATACCTTATGGAGGTTGGGATATACCTTATTTTAAAGAACACAAAGGCATTACATTGATAAGCATTCAACTCAACTTAGCAGTTTGATTGACACACACATTCTTTCCACAAACACACACTTTTTAGATATGTAATATATATCAACTTATACAATAAATATATGGAACACCTTCTCCTTGCATTGTATATATTACAGTGTATACTGCAGAGAGGGTTAAACTCTTGATTTGGCCTTCATGTTATATGTTGAAATTGTATGATATAAAATCCACAATACAATGTTCATAGTCTGAAGAAACGTATGGATATGACATAATAAAAAATACATTATTTAAAATGATATCTAAATTCCATTCGTAAAAAGAAACAATTGTACTTTATACAATAGTTATCTGTAGAGTTTGAAACATGTCTATTATAAAATGTACAATCAAGTAGTTCAATTCCAAGCAACTATCTTATTAGTTTTTTTTTATCAATTTCATACATGCAATCCTTCAAGTAGATCCTTTATCCAGTGATTCATTCAGACTAGTCATTTCAGGTCAGGATTCATGACCAAAAAAGAAATGCTCTTGAGTATAAATATCATTTGGTAGTGCTTTGGGATGAACATTACGTTGACTATACTTTGGGATGAAGGGGAGTTCATGAGGCCTACACAACATCAACATGAGCCACACGATGCGCTACGTCAGTCATTTCACTTGACATACTGAATATAACTGTTCATATGGATGGATTGTATAGAGCTTATGACCTCCTCCTTGACAACAGGGGTAGACATATTTTATATATTTACAGTACCAGTCAAAAGTTTGGACACACCTACTCATTCAAGTGTTTTTCATTATTTTTACTATTTTCTAAATTGTAGAATAATAGTGAAGACATCAAAACTATGAAATAACACATATGGAATCATGTAGTTACCAAAAAAGTATTAAACAAATCAAAATATATTTTAGATTCTTCAAAGTAGCCACCCTTTGCCTTGATGACAGCTTTCCACACTATTGGCATTCTCTCAACCAGCTTCACCTGGAATTATTTTCCAACAGTCTTGAATGAGTTCTGACATTCACTGAGCATTTGTTGGCTGCTTTTCCTTGCCTCTGCAGTCCAACTCATCCCAAACCATCTCAATTGGGTTGAGGTCGGCTGATTGTGGAGGCCAGGTCATCTGATGCAGCACTCCATTACTCTCCTTCTTGGTCAAATAGGCCTTACACAGCCTGGAGGTGTGTTTTGGGTCATTGTCCTGTTGAAAAACAAATGATTGTCCCACTAAGCGCAAATCAAATGGGATGGTGTATCGCTGCAGAATGCTGTGGTAGCCATGCCGTTTAAGTGTGCCTAGAATTCTAAATAAATCACTGACAGTGTCACCTGGAAAAGCAACCCCACACCATCACACCTCCTCCTCCATGCTTTATGTTGGGAACCACACATGCAGAGATCATCCGTTCATCTATTCGGCGTCTCACAAAGACATGGTGGTTGGAACCAAAAATATCAAATTTGGACTCATCAGATTAAGGGACAGATTCCCACCGGTCTAATGTGCTTTGCTTGGGTTTCTTGGCTCAAGCAAGTCTCTTCTTATTATTGATGTCCTTTAGTAGTGGTACATTTGCAGCAATTCAACCATGAAGGCCTGATTCACACAATCTCCTCTGAACAGTTGATGTTGAGATGTGTCCGTTACTTGAACTCTGTGAAGCATTTATTTGGGCTGCAATTTCTGAGGCTGGTAACTCTAATGAACTTGTCCTCTGCAGCAGAGGTAACTTTGGATCTTCCTTTCCTGTGGCGGTCCACATGAGAGCCAGTTTCATCATAGCAATTGATGTTTTTTGCGACTGCACTTGAAGAAACTTTCAAAGTTCTTGAAATTTTCCAGATTGACAGACCTTCATGTCTTAAATTAATGATGGACTGTCGTTTCTCTTTGCTTATTTGATGTGTTCTTGCCATACTAGGGACTTGGTCTTTCCCAAATAGGGCCATCTTCTATTTACCACCCATACCTTGTCACAACACAACTGATTGGCTCAAACGCATTAAGAAGGAATGAAATTCCACAAATGAGGTTTTAACAAGGCACACCTGTTAATTGAAATACAGTCCAGGTGACTACCTCATGAAGCTGGCTGAGAGAATGCCAAGAGTGTGCAAAGCTGTCATCAAGTCAAAGGGTGGCTACTGTGAAGAATCTCAAATATAAAATATACACTGCTCAAAAAAATAAAGGGAACACTTAAACACAATGTAACTCCAAGTCAATCACACTTCTGTGAAATCAAACTGTCCACTTAGGAAGCAACACTGTTTGACAATACATTTCACATGCTGTTGTGCAAATGGAATAGACAACAGGTGGAAATTATAGGCAATTAGCAAGACACCCCCAATAAAGGAGTGGTTCTGCAGGTGGTGACCACAGACCACTTCTCAGTTCCTATGCTTCCTGGCTGATGTTTTGGTCACTTTTGAATGCTGGCAGTGCTCTCACTCTAGTGGTAGCAAGAGACGGAGTCTACAACCCACACAAGTGGCTCAGGTAGTGCAGCTCATCCAGGATGGCACATCAATGCGAACTGTGGCAAGAAGGCTTGCTGTGTCTGTCAGCGTAGTGTCCAGAGCATGGAGGCACTACCAGGAGACAGGGAAGTACATCAGGAGACGTGGAGGAGGCCGTAGGAGGGCAACAACCCAGCAGCAGGACCACTATCTCCGCCTTTGTGCAAGGAGGAGCAGGAGGAGCACTGCCAGAGCCCTGCTAAATGACCTCCAGCAGGCCACAAATGTGCATGTGTCTGCTCAAACAGTCAGAAACAGACTCCATGAGGGTGGTATAAGGGCCCGACGTCCACAGGTGGGGGTTGTGCTTACAGCCCAACACCGTGCAGGACGTTTGGCATTTGCAAGTTTGCAGATTGGCAAATTCGCCACTGGCGGCCTGTGCTCTTCACAGATGAAAGCAGGTTCACACTGAGCACATGTGACAGACGTGACAGAGTCTGGAGACGCCGTGGAGAATGTTCTGCTGCCTGCAACATCCTCCAGCATGACCGGTTTGGCGGTGGGTCAGTCATGGTGTGGGGTGGCATTTCTTTGGGGGGCCGCACAGCCCTCCATGTGCTCGCCAGAGGTAGCCTGACTGCCATTAGGTACCGAGATGAGATCCTCAGACCCCTTGTGAGACCATATGCTGGTGCGGTTGGCCCTGGGTTCCTCCTAATGCAAGACAATGCTAGACCTCATGTGGCTGGAGTGTGTTAGTAGTTCCTGCAAGAGGAAGGCATTGATGCTATGGACTGGCCCCCCGTTCCCCAGACCTGAATCCAATTGAGCACATCTGGGACATCATGTCTCGCTCCATCCACCAATGCCACGTTGCACCACAGACTGTCCGGGAGTTGGCGGATGCTTTAGTCCAGGTCTGGGAGGAGATCCCTCAGGAGACCATCCACCACCTCATCAGGAGCATGCCCAGGCATTGTAGGCACGTGGAGGCCACACACACCACTGAGCCTCATTTTGACTTGTTTTAAGGACATTACATCAAAGTTGGATCAGCCTGTAGTGTGGTTTTCCACATTAATTTTGAGTGTGACTCCAAATCCAGACCTCCATGGGTTGATAAATTTGATTTCCATTGATAATTTTTGTGTGATTTTGTTGTCAGCACATTCAACTATGTAAAGAAAAAAGTATTTAATAAGAATATTTCATTCATTCAGATCTAGGATGTGTTATTTTAGTGTTTTTTGAGCTTTTACTACATGATTCCATATGTCTTATTTCATAGTTTAGATGTCTTCACTTTTCTTTCTACAATGTAGAAAATAGTTTTTTTTTTTTTAAACCTTGGTAAGAGTAGGTGTGTCCAAACTTTTGACTGGTACTGTGTGTATACGCACACACACACAGACACACACACACATTACACACACAATATAGTCGTGGTGCAACCCCCTTTCTCTCGCCAAATCCTCCTATCCGGTCAACCACAACAAGGAGATCTTCATTAAGACCTCTCTAAGCCATATATACATACACACATACACACAGTTTATTTGTAGCTACAGCTCTATTTGAAGTAGTGGATCTACTTTAAGTATTTGAACCTGTACTTGAAGTAGGTGAGCCTCTATTTAAAAGGATACTTCGGGTTTTTGGCAATGAAGCCCTTTTTCTATACATTTTTTGTCCATGTATCTGCATCCAGTATGAAGGAAGTTAGAGGACGTTTTGTGAGCAAATGCTGACTAGCATTAGCGCAATGACAGGAAGTCTATGGTATGTAGCATGCTAGCAGTTACCATAGACATCCAGTCATTGTGCTAACGCTAGTTAGCAATTGTCCTAAAGCTAGTTAGCAACTTCCTTCAAACTGCACACAGAGACAATCAAATGGTATCCACAAGTTAATCTGACTCTGGGGATGAAGATAAAGGATTTCATTGCCAAAATCTTGAAGTATCCCTTTAATGTAGTTTGAAATACTGTTTTAAGTAGTTTGAAGTTCTATTTAAAGTAGTTGAGCCCTGCTACCAGGAAGAACTTCTCCAAGAAGAGTTCAGAGTCGAGCACAGCGATGTGAGCGGCTCGGCCAATCAGAGTGTTGGCGGTGTTGGGCAGGGCGTGGAACACATTCTGGCGAATCAGACGACAGTCTTTAGACCCCACCAACGGCTGGAGTAGGTTGTTGATCATCTCCGTGTACACTGGACCTTGGATATGGAGACAGAAGCGCATGTCAGTTAGTTTACATGGAGACCTACAGTGTGGAAACACAGACAGACACATGTTAGGGTTCAGTCTCTGACGGAACGTTAAAAGCTTTCTGTATTTATGTAATCACATTGGCACGTCAACAAAGAGATAGGTACATTATGTCATGAAATGCTTCTTAGACACATTTGGTGGAGAACAATAAGAAAATAGGAGCTGCAGTGAGTGGTGCTAACCTGTGGTCCTGTCTTTGAGTGCAGTCCTGCACATCTCTATCCTGGCAGAGTGGAAGGGAACATATCTGTCCTGAGGTGATGCCACCAACACCACATTCTTGAAAAACTGGAGCCCTGAGAAACCAGACAAACAGAGGGCGGAGAGAGAGAGAGACAGAGAGAGAGAGACACAGAGAGACAGAGAGAGAGAGAGAGACACAGAGAGACAGAGACAGAGAGAGAGCAAAAGTGTTTGTAGGTTATATTTATGTATGACTTGGTGCCATCATCATCGTTTGACAGCCCTCGACTGATAAAGCGGTGTTTTTTCTCATGTCTCTTGTCACTGTGCTTTTAAAGGAGTGCACTGCTGGGTTTCAAATGACAGGGTTTGCATCATTTTGTCAGCCCGACACAGCTCGAAGAAAAAAGTGTTTCATCTACTTGGTGTCTTTGCTTTGTTCATCTCACACAGTGGAGGGGGGCTTCCCAGAACAGAGCTAGCTAGTGGAGTCTGAGTTAGCCACATGATATGGAGAGGAAAAGAGAAAACAAAACAAAAAAAGACAAGATGACCAAATGTATTTATGAATATTTAAACTCATTGTGCTCTTACAGTATAGCTCCTCATCCATTATAGCAGTATCTACCTGGTTTCTGGCTGAGGAGATAGAGGAATGTTTTCCGAGGATCGGTATGATCTCTGCAGGTAAGCTGCAGCAACGATCCGGATTTCTTCAGCTTCTGCATCAGCCACAGACCTGTAACAGTCCTCTGAATTAGACATACACTCCCCCTTTTGAAGACACTGGGAGGAGGACAGAGCAGAGCTGAATGCAATTACTCCACAGAATGGTAAGACGAAAATCAGAAACACTTCTTGCAGTAAGACAGTATATATCTGCAATGAGCTGTTTCTATTCTCCATGCTGAGTCAACAATGGCCTAGGTTTTGCAAGGATTTCAAAGGTCCAAGTAGGTAGGTATACTGACCCCTCCCCACCTCACCTGTGCTGACCAGCGTGCTGTTGTTGTACAGAGTTCCCAGGTGTGGTCCGGACAGAGACAGGAAGGTGTGCAGTTTGATCAGGTAGCAGCGGAACCGAGGCCTTGTCAGAACCGACCGAATGATCACGTTCCCCAGAGAGTGACCGATGAAACTGAGGGTTGAAAAGAGATCACTCAGAAAAATCACTCTGCTGCTACCCAGATCTCGTTAGACAAAAGAGTACCAAATGACAAGACCTCCAGAATAGAAGCTATGCACAGAAATAAGTGCCTCCAATTCTTTGCCCCCTGGTATTTACTCTATTAGTATAAAGTGTTCAGGATGAGGGTAGCTCATCCAATCTGCTGTTAACTCCAAATAAATGATTAATGTTCAAATAATCGTCCTCCAAAGCAAGGCGCCGTCGTGCCGTCTTAATGGCTACGATAGTGGAAGCTAGAGTAATGAGCTGCTTTGTCCCAGTAGTCAATGAGACACTAGATTTCCTTAGATGTTCATTTCCCATCTGCTAATTACAGTAGTATCACCATCATCAAAGTACTGGGCAGCTTCCCTCAACACCAGCTCCTGACAACTTCTTCATCGGTTTTCTCTAACACTAAGTATAGAGGCGATGTGGAGAGAGACAGCTGCTTCTGTGGCACTCCATGTCTTTAGTCACAGTTTTTCAGAGTATTAACAATGTTGAAAAGAATACATACTTAAATAGCATACCCAGAAACTCAGATAGGAACATTGGCATATTTAGGGCAATTATTGTACATGATGAATTACTGTACTTGGACCCATTATAAGTGTTATGCTACGGAGAAAAATATGCCGGGGCAGCAGGTAGCCTAGTGGTTAGAGTGTAAGGGCAGCAGGTAGCCTGGTTAGTGGTTAGTGGTTAGTGTAAGGGCAGCAGGTAGCCTAGTGGTTAGAGTGTAAGGGCAGCAGGTAGCCTAGTGGTTAGAGTGTAAGGGCCAGGTAGCCAAAAGTTTAGCCTGTGGTTAGAGTGTAAGGGCAGCAGGTCGAGAGTGTAAGGGCATCAGGTAGCCTAGTGGTTAGAGTGTGAGCAAGCCTAGTGGTTAAAAGAGTGTAAGGGCAGCAGGTAGCCTTGGTTCTGTAAGGGCCCCTAGTGGTTAACAAGGTAGCCTAGTGGTTAACCCAGGTAGCCTAGTGGTTAGAGTGTAAGGGCCAGGTAGCCTAGTGGTTAGAGTGTAAGGGCAGCAGGTATCCTAGTGGTTAGAGTGTAAGGGCAGCAGGTAGCCTTGTAAGGGCAGCAGGTAGCCTAAATGTAAGAATTTGTTCTGTAAAGCAGGTATCCTTGGTTAGCCAGGTATTTAAATGTAAAAGCCTAATGGTTAAACGCAGGTAGCAGTTCTTCAGGTATCAAAGACAATGCCTAGTGGTGATTGACAGTGCATGGTTAGAATATCCTTCATCACTAGCCTAGGGTTAGAGTGTAAAGCAGGTAGCCTAGTGGTTAAGTGTAGGGCAGCAGGTAGCTGTGGTTAGAGGAGTGGTTAGAGTGTAAGGGCAGCAGGTAGCCTAGTGGTTAGAGTGTAGGGCACAGGTAGCCTATTGGTTAATGGCTGGTAGCCTACAATAAATGGAAGGTAGCCTAGTGGTTATAAAAGGTAGCCTATGGTTAGAGCATTGGGCCAAACATAGCCTGTGGTTAAGTGTAAGGGCAGCAGGTAGCCTAGTGGTTAGAGTGTTTGAGCCATGGTCCATTTATTCCATTCCAGACATTTACAATGAGCCAGCAGGTAGCCTAGTGGTTAGAGCATTGGGCCAGTAACCAGCAGGTAGCCTCCCACCAGCCTCCTCTGACTTGCCTTTAACTGGCCATCAGTTTGATAGGGTTTGGAATTGAGCTGAGACAGGGGGGTTCTCTTTTGGGCAAAAGTCCATCCTCCCTGTCTTCTCTCCTCCATGACCTGAAAACCGAGATTTAAATAAAATAATTTAAACGTGGAAATCTGCCATCACTGGGTTATTAAAACCTCTAACTCAGAGGGGCTTTAGGACGGACTCATTGTAATGGCTGGATTACAATAAATGGAACTCATCAAACATATGGATTTTTGACGCCATTCATTTATTCCATTCCAGACATTACAATGCACATTTCCACCACCTCCACGCTTCTCTCCTCCATGACCTGAAAACATGGAAATCTGCCACACCCCTTTAAATCAGCTTTTGCTTTGTCAGAAGAGAATTACATGCACATGTTTAAAAACAATGCACTACTTATTATTTTTTATAAAATGCAGTGCAAAAATAACTTCATTTGTTTTGATCACTTTACATATTTATTTTGGGATGCACCTCTGTGAACATCATTTGCCCAATGACTTGTGAGTGGAGAAGGACCGTCTCATTTCAAGCAAGCACATTTCCACCCACGCTGACTCTCCTTCATTAACTTTGACCTTTTCGAAAGGAGGCGAGAGGACGGAGGCGAGAGGACGGAGGCGAGAGGACGGAGGCGAGAGGACGGAGGCGAGAGGACGGAGGCGAGAGGACGGAGGCGAGAGGACGGAGGCGAGAGGACGGAGGCGAGAGGACGGAGGCGAGAGGACGGAGGAGAGAGGACGGAGGAGAGAGGACGGAGGAGGTGAGCAAATCGAATTGATAAAAGGCTGTGGGGAAGATCTCCTCGTCTTCTTCTCAAAACCCATTGGAGAAGGTCAGAGGGGAAGGACATCTGAGGATGCAAGGTGAACGCAATTGAGGACCTGCCAGGGAATATCATCATGTAATATCATCATGTATTCATATGCCTCCATCTAGTGGGTTTATAGAATACTACATCAATTTTGTTTCTCCATTGCCTCCTATTACTGTACTGTGTCTTTATGTTGTGTGGTAGTTAGGATACTGACCTTAATGTTGTGTGATGGTTAGAACTGACCTTAATGTTGTGTGGTGGTTAGAACTGACCGTAATGTTGTGTGATGGTTAGAACTGACCTTAATGTTGTGTGATGGTTAGAACTGACCTTAATGTTGTGTGGTGGTTAGAACTGACCTTAATGTTGTGTGGTGGTTAGAACTGACCTTAATGTTGTGTGATGGTTAGAGCTGACCTTAATGTTGTGTGGTGGTTAGAACTGACCTGACCTTAATGTTGTGTGATGGTTAGAACTGCTGACCTTAATGTTGTGTGGTGGTTAGAACTGACCAATGTTGTGTGGTGGTTAGAACTGCTGTAATGTTGTGTGGTTTAGGAGAATGACTTTAATGTTGTGTGGTGGTTAGAACTGACCTTAATGTTGTGTGATGGTTAGAACTGACCTTAATGTTGTGTGGTGGTTAGAACTGACCATAATGTTGTGTGGTGGTTAGAACTGACCTTAATGTTGTGTGGTAGTTAGGATACTGACCTTAATGTTGTGTGGTGGTTAGAACTGACCTTAATGTTGTGTGATGGTTAGAACTGACCTTAATGTTGTGTGGTGGTTAGAATTTACCTTAATGTTGTGTGATGGTTAGAACTGACCATAATGCTGTGTGGTGGTTAGGAGAATGACTTTAATGTTGTGTAGTGGTTAGGATACTGACCTTATCCGTCCAATGGTGAGGTTGTACAGCTGAATGTGCTGGATAATCTCATCTAGTAGCCTGTCCGTCATGGTGTCAAAATCTGCAAACGTGTCAGTCTACAGCCAAGGAAGAGGAAAACAACACATTTTCACATTTATTTAACCAGGAAATCCTACCGAGATGAAAATAACTTATTTACAAGGGTGATCTGGCAGACGTAGCCTAAAATTAAAGCATATTCACAGGATTCGCTCATACCTATTATCGATTCCCTAAAATCAATGTTTATTGTATTAATGTGCGGACAGAATACTCAGTATTTTACCTGGTTCCTCTCAGACATGAGGAAGTCCAGTCTGGACCCTGGTAATCCCAGCTCTATGAAGGTCTTCACCAGGCGAAGGTCTGCACTGTTGCCTAGGACCACAATACAACAACACAGCTTTAAACTCCTGGCCCTGATCAGTATGTAAGTATAGAGGGCGGACCCAAACCATATTCTGAACTATTCAGTTCTTTTGAGTAAAGCTTTATTGTTCTAGCATTGGACAACAATGTGTGATGTTTTATCATCTAGGCAATGGACATATACAACCTGGTGGATCAGGATCTGGCTGATCTGGTTGATTTGATTGATTGGTTGATTGATTGGTCTCACCATCAAGGCCGTGGACACAGACGACCAGGTGTATGCCATCCTCAAACTCCTCATCCTCCTCCTCAGGGGGGAAGTAGGGCAGGTCGGAGGCCAGGTGAGGGAGGTCACTGTACAGGGTTGCCTGGAATACCAGCTCCTTCACCAGATCCTCTTTGGACCTGTAGAAACTGGAACACAATGCAGGCAGAGGTGGCATCATTATGGGAAATCACAATGTTATATGCATATGCACACGCTCAGAAGAACTCATCATCAAAGAGGAAAAAGAGCAATGAAAACGTCTGACTTCTCACACATCTATGACTGGTTCCCCACAACTCACTGCAGCATTTCTTCTCATTCTAAAACTAGAAAGATTAAACAACTCACTGCAGCATCCTCTCGTTTGTTTCATCATCTGGCCCCAGGGCATTGGACGAGGACGAAGAGATGATGCCGAAGGAGCCCAGGGGCTGATGGGTAATGGGGGATGTGGCTTGTCGAGTGGAGATGCCACTAATGGACGGTGAGTCCCGGACAACGGAGGAGAAGGGAAGACAGGTCGGAGCGCAGGACACAGACATATTCACCACCTCCACCATCTTCCTGTTCATAAAGGATAGGCCTGACCCTGAGTTTGACCCTGAGCTTGACCCCAAGCCCGCCCCTGACCCCGAGCTACTGGGGATCTTAGCCAGCTTGGTCTGACCGTTGAGATCCAGCTCCTCTCTCTCATTGGCCGGGAGCCCTATGAGGTCATCAGGCCTGGCCGTATCATTGGCAATAAGGCCTAGGAGGTGGATGGGTCTCTCTGTGTGGTTGGGGATAGAGGGGATAGGCCTAGGGTCATGGAGGCTCTTCCTCTGTGAGACCACCACTAGGTCACGCAACCCGACCCGATGGAGGCTCTGGGACGGAGTCTGTTGATGATCCAGCCGTTCCTGGTCAACAAGGTCATTCAACCCAATCTGATGGAGACTCTGACAGTCATCCCTGACTGGATTATCCTTCACATCAGCCACCAGCACACTGCTGTCATGTTCACAGGGTTTGGTCTCACAGCTACAGGGGGCGATCTCTACTTCACAGAGACCTGGGTCAACTGAGTTTAACACACCACTGCTATCTCCTCTGTGATGGTTCTTATCCTCCATCTGACGGACTATAGCTGGATCCTTCACGTCATCATGACCTTCAACATACTGTTGGAACAGCAAGACTTCAGGAACTCGACTAATGCCACTTAAGACTGCCTTCATGTCCTGAGTGTCTGACAGGGCCTCTGGCAGAGCAGATTCATTAGATCTAAGAGTTTCTTTAAGATCACAACCACTCTCCTGATGAGCTCTGGTCACCTGCTGGGGTGGTGACGGAGCTGCTCCCCAGTCAAACAGACCAACCTCAGGCAGCTCTCCCTCCTGGATGTCCTCCAGAGAGGAGTGGTTAACCCCGGATAAGGACTCCAGGTGTCTGATCACATCCCCAGTCGTTACATTAGTGGCAGCAGTGGAGATGGTAGTGTATCCCTCCTCCTGGTCGTGGTACCCGCTGGTCCCCTCGCTCTCCGTGTCTACCTCCTCCTCCGCTCCTCCCTGGTCCTCTTCTGTGTCCTCAGGGCTGGAGATCTGAGGAGCTGAGACAGACTTGGTCAGTTTACTGAGCTGGTTCCTCTGTTCCTCGTCGTCCTCGTAGGGCAGGGAGGAGATGGAGGTGAGGGAGGCCTGGATGCCAGCGTTGCCACCCCCTCCACTAGGCAGGCTGCCCCTGCTGTTTCCGCTCTCTGTCTGCAGGCCCTCTAGGGAACTGCGGTGGGCCGGGTTTCTCCTTGCCAGGCGCTGCAGTACCAGGCTCTCCTCCAGAGGGCGCCCTCCTCCCGTCCGATAAACATCCAGGGGCCAGGCCATCGAGCTGGGCTCGCTCTCGATGCCAGAGTCTGAGATGACGGAGGGGGAGCGGTTTAGGATCTTGGAGCCACCAACCCCCACCCCTCGGTTGGCCATTTCTCTCCTCAGGTCTGTAGGTAGAGGGGGCGTGAGGGGATGATCTTTGAGTGGAGCCTGGGCGTTAGTGGTTAGACTGCTCAGAGGAACATCCTTGCTGTCGGCGTCTATAGCAACGTCCTTCTCTTCTACATCCAAGTCAATTCCTGTACTGATAATGTTCTGGTATCTCTGTGTGATGATGTCTTGATGGTTCTCCAAGTCTTTCCAAGTTGTGTCTTCACTGTTAGAAGTATGTTGTGGGTCTGTACAGTGTTTGGAGGAGATCACTGCCTCTCCTCTGAACGGATCCACATCAGTGGGTCTGACTGTAAGGAACCTCAGGCCTAAACCAGGGCTCTCCTCTGAGATCTCTTCTGTCTCAGTCTGCTCCTCTGGATCCCCTGGCTGGACTGGCTCTCCCCGGTCTGTTTCTGCCTGGTCTGGGTCTGGAGTCTCAATAGATGGAGAACCTATCTTGTCAGTAATAACGCTGGTGCTCTGCTCTCCTATGAGAGACCTGTACGTAGCCTCACTGTCTTTAGGCTCCTGGGTTGGTATTGCTGGTGAGCTGGCGAGCTGGTCCATGGCAGGAGGACTAATGTTTGTATCAGTGACAGGAGGCTTGGGGATGGCCTGCTCACTGGTGGGCAGACGTGTTGGTGCATATGATCCCCAATCTATACATAAAGATGGAGAAAAATGTTAGGTCTTACGCTAATGCTAGATGTTTAAATTATACTGGTCTACACTACTTAAATACGTATGGATCTGAACCAGATAAAACAGTATTGTTAGCAAAAATAAAAGCAGACTCAGGTCAGGATTCAAATTAAAACAGATAAACTACCTACGTACTGCTTAAAGGTGAATTCTTGTTGAGCTATCAGCGACCAAGATCGCCGCTAACGTCAGGAAATTGCCTTTAATCCTCTAAGCTAAAATATGGAATTGTTTTAAGGTCATACCAAGGATCATTTAGCTATTTGATTTGAATTTTAAGACCCCTTAAGGTATTCAAAAAAATATAAAAATATATTGGATGAAACATTGAATTTGGCATTACTGCTCTTAGCCAATTTAATAACAGATTCACTCCAGGAAACAACAGATAGTCCCAAACATCGAAATGAAGTTTGTTCTGAATTTGTTCTGAATCTGAGAGATATAAGAAAGATATTTGACATGTATTAATCCCCTTATTTTAGATACTAAACTTTCTCCATATATACTTCCATACATTGTTTTAAATGGTACCGGGGGCCTTCACATATGAGGCTTGTGGGCATCCTAGAGCATCGTGGTCATAACAGTTTGTAAGCCAAACCGTTCAGAAGCTACAGAGGTTTTCGTAAGTAGACAGATTTTTCTAGATGTCTTATGGTATGACAAACACCACTCTCTCTCTGCCACCTTTCAGCGCAGATGCAGAAGGGCGACATCGGCAGACGCAGTGGATTGAAACGCAGCCCATGCAAAAAAAAAACACATATCTCTCTAGCTTAAACAGACAGATTATTATTTTATTTTTATTTTTTTAACCAATTTCGTGGTATCCAATTGGCAGTCTTGCCTCATCACTGCAACTCCCGTATGGACTCGGGAGAGGCAAAGGTCAAGAGCCATGCGTCCTCCGAAACACAACCCGACTGCACTGCTTCTTGACACAATGCACATCCAACCCGGAAGCCAGCCACACCAATGTGTCAGAGGAAACACCGTACACCTGGTGACCTGGTCGGCGTGCACTGCGCCCGGCGCGCCACAGGAGTCGCTAGTGCGAGATAAGACAAGGACATTCCTGCCGGCCAAACCCTCCCTAACCCGGACGATGCTGGGCCAATTGTGCACCTCCCCATGGGCCTCCCGGTCACGGCCGGCTGCGATAGAGCCTGGGCTCGAACCCAGAATCTCTGGTGGCACAGCTACCACTGCGATGCACCCGGGAGGCCCCTAAACAGATTTTAATGGGGATTTTTGCATTATTTTTATTAGATTTCTGTGGGGTCGCAGAAATTATAGGCCAAGGGTTAAAGTCTATCGCTGTTGAATGAAATCCTGGACTCACCTGTCCGTGGAGACTCTACATATCGGTCTTCGAAGATGATAGGCAGGCTGTTCCAGTCTCCGTCAATGTCCAGGCACTCTACAGGTAATGGTGGCATCCTGGTCAGGTAGTTGGAGTTACGCACCTCCACAGCTATCTGACAGTGTCTGTTGATCCTTTAACCAGGAGATAGAAGATATCTGTCATAATCACTCAAACATACTAGGCCTACCTTTTCTCCATTCATAGAAGGATGTCTTAGATAAAGCATTAACATCAAATTAAATCTAAAACAGAGTGATAAAACTGCATCATTGTGCTCCTGGAATGGCAGTACTCACAGGTCCTCTTGAAATGTCAGGGATGTCTCTTTGGGGTGTTCTGTGAAGAAGTATGCCTCTGAAAATCGCCTGACCTGACATTGGCACAAAATACAAAGAAAAACAATCTTAATTTCCTCACTGAGAAACTTACCGAGTTTGTACTGTCTGCACAAAAGGCCATGACTTGATCTTCAAAATAACAACATCAAAAAGAGAAATGGTGTAAAAGTATTGGTAACTGCCAAAATAATGGAAACACTTGAGTAAATGAGGGATACAAAGTATATTGAAAGCAGGTGCTTCCACACAGGTGTGAGTTATCTAAGCAATTAATTCACATCCCATCATGCTTAGAGTCATTTATAAAAATCCGTTAAACAGAAATAAATACAAAAATCCCACTAAAGTATAACTAAACCTGCCTCCTGTTATGAAGTCACAAAGACAGAGTCAGGAACATCAAGAAACAGTGTTACAGTGTTTCTGTATGTTTGTTCCTTAGAATAATTACACAATAAATGTTCATTAAAATCCCACCCTCCTGTGGGTGGAACCATGAAACTAACCCCTGAAGGTAAACTAATATGGAGAGTCCAGTGGAGGCTGCTGAGGGGAGGACAGCGCCCAATAATGGCTGGAACGGAGCTAATGGAATGGCATCAAACCATGTGTTTGATGTATTTGATACCATTCCACTGATTCTGCTCCAGCCGTTACCACGAGCCCGTCCTCCCCAATTAAGGCGTCACCAACCTCCTGTGATGGAGACATGCTGTGCTCATTATGACTCAGACAGACAGACAGACAGACAGACAGACAGACAGACAGACAGACAGACAGACAGACAGACAGACAGACAGACAGACAGACAGACAGACAGGAGAGATGAAACTAACACTGTGAGAGACAAGAGCCTGGAAGACCTGCTAGCAACACTGAGTGGGAAGTGGGAATAGTCTTACATTAATATGAATCATTCCAATGATTAAATGCAAATTACATTTGGGATTCTCAGAAATAATGTCTATTCAAGGCATTGAGGTCTATAGGGACTAATCATCAGCTGGTGTGTTTTATCTCACACACAAAACCTAATCAGAATAGTGGACTCTGGAGGGTTCAAGGCCTCGTCCTCTAGTGTTGCATGCTTCATAATATATCAGATAGTATCTAGGGGGGTGTGTGATGTTCCTGAGGAGGTCAGGGGTTAGGGCTCACCCTGAGTGTGTGGTGTTCCTGGGCCAGGTGGGACAGGATATGTGTGTTGGGTACGGCAGCCTCCAGGAAGCGGGTCCACAAAGCCGACAGCTGGGAGCAGAGCAGGGTGAGATCTCTACTGATCTGTTCTGCTACCTTCTCATGGCCCCCCTGCAGCTAGAGAAGGAGAGGAGAGAGGAGACAGACGAGGGTCAGTGTGTGGTGCTGGTTAGAGGCTGGTTGGAGGTCAAAGGGCAGGTTAGGTGGACCAGAGCTGGGTCAGGTCTCTACTGATATGTTCTGCTTCCTTCTCATGGCCTCCCTGAACCTAGAGGAGGAGAAGAGAGTGGATACAGATAGTATCTATTTATATACTCAATGACTTTATCCAGATGCCACTGCTATCTTCCATATATAGTACAGGTAACTGCCAAAATAATGGAAACTCTTGAGTAAATGAGGGATACAAAGTATATTGAAAGCAGGCTGTGCTCCCACACAGGTGTGGTTCCTGATTTAATTCAGCAATTAACATCCCATCATGCTTAGGGTCATGTATAAAAATGCTGGGAAGGCCATTAGTTTGGCTACCATGGCTATGCCCCCATGCATGAGTGGTCACTAAATGGTTTGATGAGCATGAAAACAATGTAAACCAGATGCCATGGCCATCTCAGTCACCAGATCTCAACTCAAATGAACATTTAAGGGAGATTCTGGAGTGGCGCCTGAGATAGTGTTTTCCACCACCATCAACAAAACACCAAACTATGGAATTTATTTGGAAGAATGGTGTTGCATCCCTCCAATAGAGTTTCAGACACTTGTCGTATCTATGCATTGAAGCTGTTCTGGCTCGTGGTGGCCCAACGCCCTAGTAGGACACTATGTTGGTGTTTCCATTATTTTGGCAGTTACCTCAACGTTGTTCAAGTTAAAAAATGAATAATGGAATTTTATTTTTATTTATTTAACCTTTATTTAATTAGACAGTTAAGATCAAATTGTTGATGGAAATACAAGTAGAACATAGGAAAGAAAGCATAGCTAATATAAAATGTTGATCTTGGGTTTTTAGCAGTACTGTATGTCTCGTAAACCACATACCTGTAATTCTATTGTGAGCTGATTTAATGTTTCTTCCACAGGTAGCTCCTCTGTGGAGAAAAAGACAAGAGAAACTACAGCATAGCTCAGCATAGCTCAAGTCTACTAAGTATCATACTTTATTTTGAACAACAAAATAATTGAATTGATTGATGGCCACATAGACATAGCTAAATATTGAGGAAATGCTATTGTAACATCTTGTTGCCTCACCTATTTCCACTTGGTCCAGCTGTGGTATCTCCTTCATCAGAGTGGTGTAGTAGGAGCGTACGCCTCGGTGTACCACCAGTAGGAGGCGACAGAGTCTACCATGCCACGTGTGAGCTCTCTGAAGACAGTTCTCACTAGGGACGTAGAAACTACCCTGGGGAGAGACAGGAGGGAGGAGAGGGGAGAGACAGGAGGGAGGAGAGGGGAGAGACAGGAAGAAGGAGAGGAAGAGTAGAGAGAGGATAGACACATGGAAGAGGGGAGAGATACAGGAAAGGGGAGAAGGGAGAAATAGGGGAGAGTAGAGAGACAGGGGAGAGAGGAGAGACAGGGGGGAGAGGAGAGACAGAGGAGAGAGACAGGGAGAGAGGAGAGAGGAGTAACAGGGGAGAGAGGAGAGACAGAGAGAGGAGACAGGGGAGAGAGGAGATACAGAGAGAGGAGAGACAGGGAGAGAGGTGAGATGGGAGAGAGGTGAGACGGCAGAGAGGTGAGACGGGAGAGAGGGGAGAGACGAGAGACAGGGAGAGAGGTGAGACGGGAGAGAGGAGAGACGGGAGAGGAGACAGGGGAGAGACGAGAGACATGGGAGAGAGGAGACAGGGAAGAGAGAAGAGACGGAGAGAGGAGAGACAGGGGAAGAGACAGGGAAGAGAGAAGAGACGGAGAGAGGAGAGACAGGGGAAGAGACAGGGAAGAGAGAAGAGACGGAGAGAGGAGAGACAGGGGAAGAGACAGGGAAGAGAGAAGAGACGGAGAGAGGAGAGACAGAGGAAGAGACAGGGAAGAGAGAAGAGACGGAGAGAGGAGAGACAGGGGAAAAGACAGGGAAGAGAGAAGAGACGGAGAGAGGAGAGACAGAGGAAGAGACAGGGAAGAGAGAAGAGATGGAGAGAGGAGAGACAGGGGAAGAGACAGGGAAGAAGAGAAGAGACGGAGAGAGGAGAGACAGGGGAAGAGACAGGGAAGAAGAGAAGAGACGGAGAGAGGAGAGACAGGGGAAGAGAGAAGAGACAGAGAAAGGAGAGACAGGGGAAGAGACAGGGAAGAAGAGAAGAGATGGAGAGAGGAGAGACAGGGGAAGAGAGAAGAGACGGATAGAGGAGAGACAGGGGAAGAGACAGGGAAGAGAGAAGAGACGGAGAGAGGAGAGACAGAGGAAGAGACAGGGAAGAGAGAAGAGACGGAGAGAGGAGAGACAGGGGAAGAGACAGGGAAGAGAGAAGAGACGGAGAGAGGAGAGACAGAGGAAGAGACAGGGAAGAGAGAAGAGACGGAGAGAGGAGAGACAGAGGAAGAGACAGGGAAGAAGAGAAGAGACGGAGAGAGGAGAGACAGGGGAAGAGACAGGGAAGAAGAGAAGAGACGGAGAGAGGAGAGACAGGGGAAGAGACAGGGAAGAAGAGAAGAGATGGAGAGAGGAGAGACAGGGGAAGAGACAGGGAAGAAGAGAAGAGACGGAGAGAGGAGAGACAGGGGAAGAGACAGGGAAGAAGAGAGATGGGGGAAGAGACAGGGAAGAAGAGAAAACGTTGGTTACTCCGTCTAGATAAAAAGATAATGAGCTGCTTTAATGACGGCCAAGTTCACATACTGGGACTTTACGGCCTCCGCAGTAAGAACCAATGTACTCCCTCCGTGTAGCCTTGTAATTGACCTTGGTCTGGAACAGGACCTTGTTATGGACCTTGTTTAGTGAGTTAACACCAATGTGTAAAGTCTCAGTAACTACCGGAGGATCAAATCATCTTTTGGACACAAGCAGCTCCTAAACATAGCTTATTACCCAGTAGTAAAACACATGGATGTGGTCGTGGCACTGGAAGATGTAGAAGACAGGAGCAGAAGGACCATTAACATGTCCTGTGGACAGGAACGAACTAACCCCACACTTCCCAGTAACCACAAACTACCCAGACATCAGTAACAATCACTTGTGATGTTTCATACAATATTTCTTAGAAAGGGAAGGTAATGGATCAAAAGCCAATCTGTCCCCCAATGATGTCACTGTGTAGTACAACCTCAGGAGGCTGAAGAAATTTGTCTTGTCACCAAAAACACCACCCAAAAACACAAACTTTTACAGATGCACAATCGAGAGCATCCTGTCGGGCTGTATCACCGCCTGGTACGGCAACTGCTCCGCCCACAACCGTAAGGCTCTCCAGAGGGTAGTGAGGTCTGCACAACGCATCACCGGGAGCAAACTACCTGCCCTCCAGGACACCTACACCACCCAATGTCACAGGAAGGCCAAAAAGATCATCAAGGACAACAACCACCCGAGCCACTGCCTGTTCACCCCGCTATCATCCAGAAGGTGAGGTCAGTACAGGTGCATTAAAGCTGGGACCGAGAGACTGAAGAACAACTTCTATCTCAAGGCCATCAGACTGTTAAACAGCAGTCACTAACTCAGAGAGGCTGCTGCCTACATACTGACTCATCTCTAGCCACTTTAATAATGAAAGAATTGATGTAATAAATGTCACTAGCCATAAATGTCACTATCACTAGCCACTTAAAACAATGCCACTTTATATAATGTTTACATACCCTACATTACTCATCTCATATGTATATACTGTACTCTATACCATCTACTGCATCTTGCCTCTGCCGTTCTGCCATCACTCATTCATATATTTTTATGTACATATTCTTATTCATTCCTTTACACTTGTGTGTATAAGGTAGTTGTTCTGAAATTGTTAGGTTACTCGTTAGATATTACTGCATGGTCGGATCTAGAAGCACAAGCATTTCGCTACACTCGTGTTAACATCTGCTAACCATGTGTATGTGACAAATAAAATTGGATTTGATTTAGTACCATTTCAGGGAAAGTGTTCCTATTTCTCCCCAGCAGGTGGCTCTCTAACCCCAAAACACACATTCACTGGACAATCATATTCATCCTATTCTCTGTACAGGCCTGTAACCTACAGAAACAGTTCTGGTCTCTTCTGCAATCAATAGGAGCCACAGAGCCCAGCTACTACATATCCAGGTCAAGAGTAAGATTGTGAAAGAAGTTATTCTAGTCAAGGACCCAAACAACACCCATCGGTTCAGATGCCGGCTGTCATCTTTTTAGAGACAAGGCAGGGTCAGGTCAGACTGGGACAGGTCACCTCTGACCCCTTCCCAGTTCCAACACACACAGGCCCCAGCCCTTTGGGACCCTCCTGGCCCCTGGCCCCTGTCAGTTCCCTGGGTTGGGTCCATCTTCTTGTGACTGCCTGGCTGTACTGGCAGTTTTAAATGGATGTAAGGGGAAAGGGGGAGACCTAGTCAGTTGTACAACTGAATGCATTCAACTGAAATGTGTCTTCCACATTTAACCCAACCCCTCTGAATCAGAGAGGTGCGGGGGGCTGCTTTAATCGACATCCAAGTCTTCGGCGCCCAGGGAACAGTGGGTTAACTGCCGTACTCAGGGGTAGAACGACAGATTTTTACCTTGTCAGCTCGGGGATTCAATCCAGCAACCTTTCGATTACTGGCCCAACGCTCAAATGCCGGTGTGTGGATAACGCCTGTGTATGTGTGTTAGTTTCAAAGGCATGTAATGCTGGTGTATGTGTGGATAATGTCTGTGTATGTGTGTTAGTTTCAAAGGCATGTAATGCTGGTGGATGTGTGGATAATGCCTGTGTATGTGTGGATAATGTCTGTGTATGTGTGTTAGTTTCAAAGGCATGTAATGCTGGTGGATGTGTGGATAATGTCTGTGTATGTGTGTTAGTTTCAAAGGCATGTAATGCTGGTGGATGTGTGGATAATGTCTGTGTATGTGTGTTAGTTTCAAAGGCATGTAATGCTGGTGGATGTGTGGATAATGTCTGTGTATGTGTGTTAGTTTCAAAGGCATGTAATGCTGGTGTATGTGAGTTTGAAGGCCTACTATAATTTACCTGGGGGCAGTAAAGCACAAGGCCCTATCATCAATGCTGTACTCTGCTCTGTAATAACAGTTACTACTGCTGGATCCTCCACAACCAGAAAGGAACACCTGTATGTTTACTTTCAGAATTCCTTTTGCCTTTACAGAGGCATGCTGGGATATGGGGGTTGGGACTTGAAGCAACTTTCCCTATGAACGCAGTCATTATCCCCCCTCCCCCACAAAGCAAAACAGGTTATTCTTAACTGACAATGGATGAGTTGTGTTCTGTTCAACCTCTACCCAACTTGTAGTCTAAGAGTCTCTACACACTTCACTCTGTCGATCGACGTCCGGGCGTGTGCAAGGGCGGAGTCAGGTGTCTTTTCTCCACATCGTGGTTGCGTTCCACCCAGAGAGGAAGTCCGCCTTGTGTAGTGTATATCCACTAGGGGACTTGGGGAGCCAGAGCTTACCAAGCAAGAGGGTCCGAGACATTCTGTATAAATACAGTACATTTATTTTTCTTTGGATACTGTATTAGTCTTCTTAAGTCCCATTTGTCAGCAGCAGCGTTATGTGAAGCTGACAGTCTGCTACTGGAACACAGGGCTGAGGACCCAGGTGACATACTGGATCGGATGGCTGCTGCAGTGCACCGTGGGAGACCTAGTCACAGGGGGTCCATCTGCTCGGGTAGAAATAGACCTATGGCTCACTTGTATTTCCATCAACACTCTATGGCTCACTTTACATCTACATACAACGGGAACGAGGGACAAGCCAGCAGCTTGTCAGACAGACAAGCTGGTAAAAACAGCGGAACAGGTCACTCTCTCTGAAAGACTGTGTGCTTTCAGTATTATTTGATGATATCTGCCTATCCTCTTGGATTGCTACTTGACATTCTCAACCACCCCACGAGGGTCGAAGACGAGTATCTCACTCTTAACAGGGGCTCTCAGAAAATGTATCTTTATCGCCTCTGATATTTCTGAGATACACATTTTTAAACCAATGAGGAAACGTGAAAGGTCTAAATGGAAAAAGAAAGGCAGCATCCATTTCCTGCCCACCACAAGAGAGGCAGCACCACTATAATTCAGCTGATACCGATGGAATTTTCCAACGACACGTGTCCAGATTGTGCAATAACGACACTCTTAGTAATGAATAAAAAATTGAAAAAGTAGCTTGGTTAGCATGGAAACGCTCCAGCAGTGAAAGTGCTGAAAATGTGCTTATACCCTGCAGGTAGAAAGCCTTAAATAAATAAGGGCTGGAAGAGAGGAGAAAGGGAGAGCGGGATGGCTCACACACACGCATGCTCTCACACACACACACACAGGGCTCTGTACACATTTCACATGCAGGTACATTTAAGCTACATGGCGGTTGGAGGAGAACCCATTACGGGGATCAAACATCGCCCCCCCGCCTGGCTAAATGCAGTGCTTATTAAAGCTCCCTGTTGGAGGCGCTGTGTAAAACCCAGAAACAGGGGGGGGCCGAGCCTAGGGTGTGTGTGTGTGTGTGTGTGTGTGTAACCAAGGAACAAGGGAGACAAATAGAGAGGAGGGGACGGGGGGGGACAAGCCCAACTCTCATTAAGATTTACTGCCTAGTCTGTGACGTCGGCCCTCAGGGCCGAAGGGCTGGATTAGGGTGTGTGTATGAGACACATGTTTGTGTGACCAACAGGTTTCCAATCACAGTAGTGTCCTACCATACAGGAAATGACCTATGCTGGATAAGACACATCGTAATGATCTAATGAAAAATAGCTTCTCTGCTTGATGTACACAACCATATAGTTATCACTCACACCAGCACACACCCCTCACACACACCTCATACAAACACACACACACCTCAAATACACACCCTCACACACCTCCAGAAGCAAGAGACATGTGAGTGGTGGCTGTGGTTGATGTATCAATCCAGCTAAGCACTTTCTCTGGCTTCCCACAGCTCTCACCCCACTTAATGAGCCTTTACACCTGTAGAAACCATCACTAGTGTATACTATTATTCTTAGTCTTCTTCTCCAGAGGCAGATGAACCCTTGTTTCTCCTCCAGACACCAGGCTACAGTAGCTCAGCCTGTCTCAGTGTCCTGCCAGCCTCGGGCAGTGTCCCAAATGAAACCCTATTCTCTACCAAATGCACTACTTTTGACCAGTGTAGAGCATTATACAGGGAATAAGGCTATTTGGGACGTGTCCTGCGAGACTGGTCTGGCCATGTGGGTTAATGAGAAATTAATAGTACTCATGTGGGGGACTAAAACTGTCTCTAATACTTCTAGAGGGACCTGGTTGATGACCTGGCCTTACAAAAGTGGGGGGAGAGAGAGAGAGAGAGAGAGAGAGAGAGAGAGAGAGAGGAGAGAGAGTGAGAGAGAGAGAGAGAGAGAGAGAGAGAGAGAGAGAGAGAGAGTGGGAGACCGAGAGAAAAAGTGTGAGAGCGAGAGGAAGAGAGAGTGAGAGTGAGAGAGAGAGTGAGAGAGAGAGAGAGAGAGAGAATGAAAGAGAGAAATAAAGAAAGAGAGAGAGAAAGTGTGAGAGAGAGAAAGAGTGAGAGAGCGAGAGAGAGAAATGGAGTGTCACGACCTCCGCCGAAGTTGGCTCCTCTCCTTTTTCGGGCGACGTTCGGCGATCAACGTCACCGGCTTTCTAGCCATCGCCGCTCCATTTCTCATACATCCATTTGTCTTGTCTTGTTTTCATACACACCTGGTTTACATTTCCCCAATCAATCTACTTGTATTTAACCCTCTGTTTCCCATCATGTTTTGTGTGTAATTGTTTTCATGTCATACGATGTCCTGTAGCGCTTTACTTTATTGTTCCGTTTTTTGAGCGCATTTCTTTTGTTGTGCTCCCGGTTTGGAACTATAATAAAGTGCGCTTTATTTATCATACTCTGCTGTCCTGCTCCTGACTTCGCCTTCATACACAGCCTGACAGAATTACACACTGATTGAATGGAGCGCGTCCAAGAACATTCGGCCATGCTACATCATCTTGGTGCCATGATGGATCGCGTTGTTCAGACCATGAACCGCTGGGAGAGACAGGAGGTCTCCAGTGCCTCGACCAGCACAACCGGGGTTGTCTCCACCCGTTCCATCCGGAGGGGATTCCAGGGGGATGAGTCTCTCCCTTCCCAGGGAGTATGATGGAACGGCAGCACAGTGCCAGGGACTCTTGTTACAACTGGACCTCTACCTGGCCACTGTGTACCCAGCTCCCTCAGGAGGGGAGAGAGTGTCCACTCTCATCTGCTGTCTCACAGGAAAAGCGCTGGAGTGGGCAAACGCTGTTTGGAGAGAAGGAGACACGGCTCCAGACCACTTTGAGGATTTCAACCGTCACTTCAGGGCCGTCTTCGACCATCCACCCGAGGGCAGAGCGGCAGGGAAGAGTCTCTTCCATTTGAGGCAGGGGACGAGGAGCGCCCAGGACTTCGCCCTTGAATTCCGTACCTTGGCTGCCGGAGCAGGCTGGAACGACAGAGCCCTCATCGACCACTATAGATGCAGCCTACAAGAGGACGTCCGACGTGAGCTGGCCTGCAGGGATGCCACCATTACATTTGACCAACTGGTGGATTTGTCCATCCGGTGGGATAACCTGCTGGTCAACTGCGGACGTCCAGAGGGGGCTCTGTTGGTTCCATCATCCAGCACCCCCGCTCCGGTGCCCATGGAGTTAGGAGGTGCAGGGCATAGGGAGACGGGAGGAGGAGCCATCACGTGCGCCATCTGTGGCCGCAGAGGTCACACTGCCGGTCGGTGCCGTGTTGGTTCCTCTGGGATTCGAGGCAACAGGCAGGGCACTCTGGCGTCACCTCAGGTGAGTTTGCACCACACTCATCCAGAGTCCTCTGTTGATTAACTGTTTGTGCCTGTTTGTTTCCCTGAGGAGTTTTCCCCACATTGCCAGCATAAGGCGCAAGTCGATTCAAGCGCAGCTGGGAATTTTATCGACAGAACATTAGCCATTAGGTTAGGGATCCCCATTGTTCATATAGTTAGACCCTTCCCGGTACACGCTCTAGATAGTCGACCATTAGGGTCTGGGCTAATCAGGGAGGCCACCATCTCCTTGGCCATGGTTATGCAGGGGAGTCATGAGGAGAAAATCAGTCTCTTTCTCATTGACTCACCTGCATTTCCTGTGGTACTAGGCCTTCCCTGGTTGGCTCTGCATAACCCCACTATTTCCTGGCAACAGAGGGCTCTCACGGGGTGGTCGCGAGAGTGATCAGGGAGGTGTGTAGGGGTTTCCGTTGGTGCTACTACGGTGGAAAGTCCAGATCAGGTCTCCACCATGCACATCCCCCAGAATATGCCGATTTGGCTCTCTCCTTCTGTAAAAAGAAGAAGGACGGAGGTTTACGCCCGTTCAATGACTATCGAGGTCTCAATCAAATCACGGTGGGGTACAGTTACCCGCTACCTCTTATCGCTACGGCGATTGAGTCAATGCATGGGGCGCGCTTCTTCACGAAACTGGGTCTCAGGAGTGTGTATAACCTGGTGCGTATCCGGGAGGGAGATGAGTGGAAGACAGCATTCAGTACCACCACAGGGTATTATGAGTACCGTGTCATGCCGTATGGGTTGAAGAATACTCCATCAGTTTTCCAATCCTTTGTAGATGAGATTTTCAGGGTGTAGTGGTGTATATCGATGACATTCTGGTTTACTCCGCTACACGCACCGAGCATGTGTCCCTGGTGCGCAAGGTACTTGGACGACTGTTGGAGGATGACCTGTATGTCAAGGCTGAGAAATGCCTGTTCTTTCAGCAGGCCGTCTCCTTCCTAGGGTATCGCATTTCCACATCAGGGGTGGAGATGGAGAGTGACCGCATTTCAGCCGTGCGTAATTGGCCGACTCCCACCACGGTAAAGGAGGTGCAGCGATTTTTAGGGTTTGACAATTACTACCGGAGATTTATCCAGGGTTTTGGCCAGGTTGCTGCACCCATTAGCTCATTGCTGAAGGGGGGTCCTGTACGGTTGCAGTGGTCGGCTGATGCGGACAGGGCCTTTGGGCAGCTAAGAGCTCTGTTTACTTCGGCTCCAGTGCTGGCCCATCCGGATCCCTCTTTGGCATTCATAGTGGAGGTGGATGTGTCCGAGGCTGGGATCGGAGCCGTGCTCTCACAGCGCTCGGGTACGCCACCGAAACTCCGCCCCTCTGCTTTCTTCTCGAAGAAGCTTGGTCCAGCGGAGCGTAACTATGATGTGGGAGACCGGGAGTTGTTGGCTGTGGTTAAAGCGCTGAAAGCGTGGAGACATTGGCTTGAGGGGCTGAACACCCTTTCCTCATCTGGACTGACCACCGCAATCTGGAGTACATCCGGTCAGCGAGGAGACTGAATCCTCGTCAGGCAAGGTGGGCCATGTTCTTTACTCGTTTTGTGTTTACCCTGTCCTACAGACCAGGTTCCCAGAATAAGAAGGCAGACGCACTGTCCAGACTGTATGACACAGAGGAGCGGCCCATGGATCAGACTCCCATACTCCCGGCCTCTTGCCTGGTAGCGCCGGTCGTGTGGGAGCTGGACGTGGACATTGAGCAGGCGGTGCGTACGGAGCCCGCTCCCCTCCAGCGTCCCATTGGGCGTAAGTACGTTCCGTCTGCTGTCCGTGACCAGTTGATCTCTTGGGACAACACGTCTCCCTCCTCTGGTCATCCGGGGAACGGTCAGACGGTGCGTTGTCTGACTGGGAAGTACTGGTGGCCCACTTTGGCAAAGGACGTGAGGGTTTATCTTTCCTCCTGCTCGGTGTGTGCCCAGTGTAAGGCTCCGAGACACCTGCCCAGAGGTAAGTTACATCCCTTACCCGTTCCACAACGACCTTGGTCACATCTGTCAGTGGATTTCTTAACCGGTCTTCCTCCTTCACAGGGAAATACCACGATCCTGGTCGTTGTGGATCGTTTTTCTAAGTCCTGTCGTCTACTCCCTCTGCCCGGTCTCCCTACGGCTCTACAGACTGCGGAGGCCCTGTTTACACACGTCTTCCAGCACTACGGGGTGCCTGAGGATATAGTGTCGGATCAGGGTCCCCAGCTTACTTTGAAAGTTTGGAGGGTGTTCATGGAATGTCTGGGGTCTCGATCAGCCTTACCTCAGAGTAACGGGCAGGTAGAGAGAGTCATCATCTTGGTGATGAGTAATGGGCAGGTAGAGAGAGTCAACCAGGATGTGGGCAGGTTTCTGCGGTCCTATTGCCAGGACCGGCCGGGGGAGTGGGCTGCGTTAATTCCCTTGGCCGAGATGGCACAGAACTCACTTCGCCACTCCTCTACTAACCTCGCCCCCTTTCAGTGTGTATTGGGGTACCAGATGGTTCTGGCACCATGGCATCCAGGTCAGACTGACACTCCTGCGATGTACGACTGGTTTAAGCTCGTGGAGGAGACATGGAAGGCTGCTCGTGTCCATCTCCAGCGAGCCGCGCGTCGTCAAAAAACCAGCGTGGACCGTCACCGCAGTGAGACCCCTGTGTTCGCACCGGGGGACCGGGTCTGGCTCTAGACCCGTAACCTGCCCCTCCACCTGCCCTGCCGGAAGCTGGGTTTGGGTTTGTGGGGCCATTTAAAGTCCTGAGGATAGTGAACGAGGTATGTTACAGATTACAACTTCCCGCTTATTATCGTATTAACCCCTCGTTCCATGTGTCTCTCCTCAGGCCGGACGGTGGCTGGTCCGCTCCAGGAATCTGAGGTGCGGGAGGTCCCTCCGCCCCCTTTGGACATCGAGGGGGCCCCGCCGTACATCCTTCGTTCCATCCTGGATTCGAGGCATCGGGTGGGGGGCCTTCAGTACCTGAGTG
Organism: Oncorhynchus tshawytscha; assembly: GCF_018296145.1. NCBI lineage: Eukaryota > Metazoa > Chordata > Actinopteri > Salmoniformes > Salmonidae > Oncorhynchus > Oncorhynchus tshawytscha. Next base: position 14,147,240 of record NC_056459.1, read on the forward strand.
GGAGGGGTACGGACCAGAGGAGAGGTGCTGGGTTCTGGTTGCAGATATTTTGGATCCAGAACTACTGCGGGAGTTTCACCGTCTCCACGTCAAGGGGGGGGTACTCTCACGAAGTCAGCTCCTCGCTCTCTAGCCATCGCCGCTCCATTTCTCATACATCCATTTGTCTTGTCTTGTTTTCATACACACCTGGTTTTCATTTCCCCAATCAACCTACTTGTATTTAACCCTCTGTTTCCCATCATGTTTTGTGTGTAATTGTTTTCATGTCTAGTTATGTTCGTTTAGCGCTTTACTTCTATGTTTTGAGCGCGTTTCTTTTGTTGTGCTCCCGGTTTGGAACTATAATAAAGTGCGCTTTATTTAATCATACTCTGCTGTCCTGCTCCTGACTTCACCTTCATACACAGCCTGACAGAATTACACACCGATTGAATGGAGCGCGTCCAAGAACATTCGGCCATGCTACATCATCTTGGTGCCATGATGGATCGCACAGAGAGAGAGAGAGAGAGAGCTTTGATTCAGATATTCTGTCTCCTGATTCTCTCATCTTCAGTGTGAACTCTGTGGGCTGCTTTCCCAAATTCAGATTGCCCTTCTGGAGTCCTTTAAAGTCAAAGACTAGGCTTGTTTGGGTTGATCAACTACTGTCCTCTGTAAAGTGTATTGAGAGACCTTGTAATCATACACTTACAATGTACTTTGACTTGATTTGACCGTACCTCTGTGATGACAGGTTTGCAGTATCCAGCCCCAAACATCAGGTTCTCCATGGACACCCCCATGGCTGACACGTCTGTACCGTTCTCCGGAGAGCCCTTCCCCAACCAGGAACCCTTCCCTGTACGGGCAAAACTATGGAGAGGGGGATGGAGAGAGATAGAAGGGGGGGGGGCAGAAAGAGAGAGAGAGAGAAGATCAGTTAGTCCTTATGTAATCAATAGAGCTCTCAGAGTAATGGTTAATCAGGGTAATGGATGGCTGAACATTCACGTTAAGATATTGGCAGCTGGATTTACCACCTAAGTGTTAAGAAAACTATTTATTCAAGTAGCAGGCCAGTGGATGCCCGCTCAGAGCAGGTTGCCAAACTAAACCCATTCTAACAGGAGAGGAGCTACGTGGTGTGACAGCTAAGTAGTGAGCATCAGTGTGACATGTTGGTGGTAAAGTAGATAAGCACGCATACACACACCTGATGAGAGGTTGATGCAAGGCCACCAAGGATGCGTGTATGGAAACAGAGATGACGGACAAGTGGAAGTAGTCGAACATGACAGGTACATGGTGGTGGAGACCTCTCCTGGGGTGGAAGTGGAGACCCAGGGTTCTACTGCTGATGACTGGGACTGTCACGATGTCCCCTAACCTAGAGACAACACAGTTAGTATCTAACCCAGCCTGAGGACAACAACAGTGGCAGGTCATGTCAGAACATTATTCAGTCACAGCATCATACATGTGCCAAGGACAGTGGATGCCAGTTTAAAATACATTGTGCAACATTGCCAACTATTACCTGCTTAAAGGACATCACGTTATGGGTTATTTTACTGCTATTATCCAGCTAGGACAATAGTCAATTCAAAAAAGCATCCAAGTATGGTGAAAAATGAATTTCCCTCTGGGGCAATAAAAGTTGAAAGTTGAAATTGGTCATGTTCTACACACACTAACACTGGGGGACTCCAAATAGTATCAGTTCTGAGCAGCAACGTCCGAGAAGTTGCAAGGGCTCCAAATGGGATGTTTAATGAGCCATCCAGGAGCCATTACAAATCATCTATCTGGCCCACAGTACCTACTGAGCTCAAACACACAGAGGTCACACTTGGAGTGACAGATCCAAATGTGCAGATCCAACACTAACTCATCTTTTACACACACACACACACACACACACACACACACACACACAATTTGTGCACACACATGCAAGTCCGCACAGAGACGTGATATAGTAGTGTTTTTAATGGACTATTGTTTTTTTCTTGACTATGCAGTCTGTCAGTCTATTAGAGCCAGAGGCTTTTCACTGGCAGGACATCATTAAGACCTGGACCTCAGCACTACTAACTGAGGACCTCTCAAAACTGAGGAGAGAGGGAGAGAGAGATGGGGAGGGAGGGAGGGAGGATAGGAAGAGAGACGGGGAGGGAGGGAGGATAGGAAGAGAGACGGGGAGGGAGGGAGGATAGGAAGAGAGACGGGGAGGGAGGGAGGATAGGAAGAGAGACGGGGAGGGAGGGACGATAGGAAGAGAGACGGGGAGGGAGGGAGGATAGGAAGAGAGACGGGGAGGGAGGATAGGAAGAGAGACGGGGAGGGAGGGAAGATAGGAAGAGAGACGGGGAGGGAGGGAGGATAGGAAGAGAGACGGGGAGGGAGGGAGGATAGGAAGAGAGACGGGGAGGGAGGGAGGATAGGAAGAGAGACGGGGAGGGAGGGAGGATAGGAAGAGAGACGGGGAGGGAGGGAGGATAGGAAGAGAGACGGGGAGGGAGGGAGGATAGGAAGAGAGACGGGGAGGGAGGGACGATAGGGAAGAGAGACGGGGAGGGAGGGAGGATAGGAAGAGAGACGGGGAGGGAGGGAAGATAGGAAGAGAGACGGGGGGAGGGAGGGAGGATAGGAAGAGAGACGGGGAGGGAGGGAGGATAGGAAGAGAGACGGGGAGGGAGGGACGATAGGAAGAGAGACGGGGAGGGAGGGAGGATAGGAAGAGAGACGGGGAGGGAGGGAAGATAGGAAGAGAGACGGGGAGGGAGGGAGGATAGGAAGAGAGACGGGGAGGGAGGGAGGATAGAAGAGAGATGGGGAGGGAGGAGGATAGGAAGAGAGACGGGGGAGAGAGGGAGAGAGAGATGGGGAGGGAGGATAGGAAGAGAGACGGGGAGAGAGGGAGAGAGAGACGGGGAGGGAGGGAGGATAGGAAGAGAGACAGGGAGGGAGGGAGGGAGATAGGAAGAGAGACGGGGAGGGAGGGAGGGAGATAGGAAGAGAGACGGGGAGGGAGGGAGGATAGGAAGAGAGACGGGGAGGGAGGGAAGATAGGAAGAGAGACGGGGAGGGAGGGAGGATAGGAAGAGAGACGGGGAGGGAGGGAGGATAGGAAGAGAGACGGGGAGGGAGGGAGGATAGGAAGAGAGACGGGGAGGGAGGGAGGATAGGAAGAGAGATGGGGAGGGAGGAGGATAGGAAGAGAGACGGGGAGGGAGAGAGGATAGGAAGAGAGACGGGGAGGGAGGGAGGATAGGAAGAGAGACAGCGAGATGGGGAGGGAGGGAGGATAGGAAGAGAGACAGCGAGATGGGGAGGAAGGGAGGATAGGAAGAGAGACAGCGAGATGGGGAGGGAGGGAGGATAGGAAGAGAGACAGGGAGGGAGGGAGGATAGGAAGAGAGACGGGGAGGGAGGGACGATAGGAAGAGAGACGGGGAGGGAGGGAGGATAGGAAGAGAGAGGGGGAGGGAGGGAGGATAGGAAGAGAGATGGGGAGGGAGGAGGATAGGAAGAGAGACGGGGAGGAGGAGGATAGGAAGAGAGACGATAGGGAGGGATAGAAGAGGGGGGAGGAGGAGGATAGGAAGAGAGACGGGGAGGGAGGAGGATAGGAAGAGAGACGGGGAGGGAGGGAGGATAGGAAGAGAGACGGGGAGGGAGGGAGGATAGGAAGAGAGGGGGGAGGGAGGGAGGGAGGATAGGAAGAGAGAGGGGAGGGAGGGAGGATAGGAAGAGAGACGGGGAGGGAGGGAGGGAGGATAGGAAGAGAGACGGGGAGGGAGGGAAGATAGGAAGAGAGACGGGGAGGGAGGGAGGATAGGAAGAGAGAGGGGGACGGAGGGAGGGAGGGAGGATAGGAAGAGAGACGGGGAGGGAGGGAGGATAGGAAGAGAGACGGGGGGGGAGGGAGGATAGGAAGAGAGACGGGGAGGGAGGAGGATAAGAGAAGGGGAGAGATAGGGAGGGAGGGGAGGGAGGGAGGGAGGATAGGAAGAGAGACGGGGAGGGAGGGAGGATAGGAAGAGAGACGGGGAAGGAGGGAGGATAGGAAGAGAGACAGCGAGATGGGGAGGGAGGGAGGATAGGAAGAGAGACAGCGAGATGGGGAGGAAGGGAGGATAGGAAGAGAGACAGCGAGATGGGGAGGGAGGGAGGATAGGAAGAGAGACAGGGAGGGGGGAGAGAAGAGAGACGGGGGAGGGAGGGAGGATAGGAAGAGAGACGGGGAAGGGAGGGAAGATAGGAAGAGAGAGGGGAGGGAGGGAGGATAGGAAGAGAGACGGGGAGGGAGGGACAATAGGAAGAGAGACGGGAGGGAGGGAGGGAGGATAGGAAGAGAGACGGGGAGGGAGGGAGGGAAGATAGGAAGAGAGACGGGGAGGGAGGGAGGATAGGAAGAGAGACGGGGAGGGAGGGAGGATAGGAAGAGAGACGGGGAGGGAGGGAGGATAGGAAGAGAGACGGGGAGGAGGGAGGATAGGAAGAGAGAGGGGAGGGAGGGAGGATAGGAAGAGAGACGGGGAGGGAGGGAGGGAGGATAGGAAGAGAGACGGGGAGGGAGGGAGGGAGGATAGGAAGAGAGATGGGGAGGGAGGGAGGATAGGAAGAGAGACGGGGAGGGAGGGAGGATAGGAAGAGAGACGGGGAGGGAGGGAGGATAGGAAGAGAGACGGGGAGGGAGGAGGATAGGAAGAGAGACGGGGAGGGAGGGAGGATAGGAAGAGAGACGGGGAGGGAGGGAGGATAGGAAGAGAGACGGGGAGGGGGGAGGATAGGAAGAGAGACGGGGAGGGGGAGGGAGGGAGGAGGAAGAGAGATGGGGAGGGGGAGGGAGGATAGGAAGAGAGACGGGGAGGGAGGGAGGATAGGAAGAGAGACGGGGAGGGAGGGAGGATAGGAAGAGAGACGGGGAGGGAGGGAGGATAGGAAGAGAGACGGGGAGGGAGGAGGATAGGAAGAGAGACGGGGAGGGAGGGAGGATAGGAAGAGAGACGGGGAGGGAGGAGGATAGGAAGAGAGACGGGGAGGGAGGAGGATAGGAAGAGACGGGGAGGGAGGGAGGGAGGGAGGAGGATAGGAAGAGAGACGGGGAGGGAGGGAGGGAGGATAGGAAGAGAGACGGGGAGGGAGGGAGGATAGGAAGAGAGGGAGGGAGGAGGGGAGGGAGGAGGATAGGAAGAAGACGAGGGAGGGAGATAGGAAGAGAGACGGGAGGGAGGGAGGATAGGAAGAGAGAGGGGGACGGAGGGAGGGAGGATAGGAAGAGAGACGGGGAGGGAGGGAGGATAGGAAGAGAGACGGGGAGGGAGGAGGATAGGAAGAGAGACGGGGAGGAGGGAGGATATGAAGAGAGACGGGGAGGGAGGAGGATAGGAAGAGAGACGGGGAGGGAGGGAGGGAGGATAGGAAGAGAGACGGGGAGGGAGGGAGGATAGGAAGAGAGACGGGGAGGAGGGAGGATAGGAAGAGAGACAGGGATGGGGAGGGAGGGAGGATAGGAAGAGAGACAGGGATGGGAGGAAGGGAGGATAGGAAGAGAGACAGCGAGATGGGGAGGGAGGGAGGATAGGAAGAGAGACAGGGAGGGGGAGGATAGGAAGAGAGACGGGGAGGGAGGGAGGGATAGGAAGAGAGACGGGAGGGGGAGGGAGGAAGAGAGACGGGGAGGGAGGGAGGATAGGAAGAGAGAGGGGAGGGAGGATAGGAAGAGAGACGGGGAGGGAGGGAGGGAGGATAGGAAGAGAGACGGGGAGGGAGGAGGATAGGAAGAGAGACGGGGAGGGAGGGAGGATAGGAAGAGAGACGGGGAGGGAGGGAGGATAGGAAGAGAGACGGGAGGGAGGAGGATAGGAAGAGAGACGGGGAGGGAGGGAGGATAGGAAGAGAGACGGGGAGGGAGGGAGGATAGGAAGAGAGACGGGGAGGGAGGAGGATAGGAAGAGAGAGGGAGGGAGGGGAGGATAGGAAGAGAGACGGGGAGGGAGGGAGGATAGGAAGAGAGATGGGGAGGGAGGGAGGATAGGAGAGACGGGAGGGAGGGAGGATAGGAAGAGAGGGGGAGGAGGATAGGAAGAGAGACGGGGAGGGAGGGAGGATAGGAAGAGAGACGGGAGGGAGGGAGGATAGGAAGAGAGACGGGGAGGGAGACGGGGAGGGGAGGGAGGGAGGATAGGAAGAGAGACGGGGAGGGAGGAGGATAGGAAGAGAGAAGGGAGGATAGGAAGAGAGACGGGGAGGGAGGGAGGATAGGAAGAGAGACGGGGAGGGAGGGAGGATAGGAAGAGAGACGGGGAGGGAGGGAGGATAGGAAGAGAGACGGGGAGGGAGGAGGATAGGAAGAGAGACGGGGAGGGAGGAGGATAGGAAGAGAGACGGGGAGGGAGGAGGATAGGAAGAGAGACGGGGAGGGAGGAGGATAGGAAGAGAGAGGGAGGAGGATAGGAAGAGAGACGGGGAGGGAGGGAGGATAGGAAGAGAGACGGGGAGGGAGGGAGGATAGGAAGAGAGAGGGAGGGAGGGAGGATAGGAAGAGAGATGGGGAGGGAGGAGGATAGGAAGAGAGACGGGGAGGGAGGAGGATAGGAAGAGAGACGGGGAGGGAGGAGGATAGGAAGAGAGACGGGGAGGGAGGAGGATAGGAAGAGAGACGGGGGGGAGGGAGGGAGGATAGGAAGAGAGACGGGGAGGGAGGGAGGATAGGAAGAGAGACGGGGATGGAGGGAGGATAGGAAGAGAGACGGGAGGAGGGAGGATAGGAAGAGAGACAGGAGATGGGGAGGAAGGAGGATAGGAAGAGAGACAGGGATGGGGAGGGAGGGAGGATAGGAAGAGAGACAGGGGAGGGAGGGGGATAGGAAGAGAGACGGGGAGGGAGGGAGGATAGAAAGAGAGACGGGGAGGGAGGGAGGATAGGAAGAGACGGGAGGGAGGATAGGAAGAGAGACGGGGAGGGAGGGAGGATAGGAAGAGAGACGGGGAGGGAGGGAGGGAGGATAGGAAGAGAGACGGGGAGGGAGGGAGGATAGGAAGAGAGACGGGGAGGGAGGGAGGATAGGAAGAGAGATGGGGAGGGAGGGAGGATAGGAAGAGAGACGGGGAGGGAGGGAGGATAGGAAGAGAGGGGGAGGGAGGGAGGATAGGAAGAGAGACGGGGAGGGAGGGGGATAGGAAGAGAGACGGGGAGGGAGGGAGGATAGGAAGAGAGACGGGGAGGGAGGGAGGATAGGAAGAGAGACGGGGGGAGGGAGGGAGGATAGGAAGAGAGACGGGGAGGGAGGGAGGATAGGAAGAGAGACGGGGGAGGAAGGGGAGGATAGGAAGAGAGACAGGAGATGGGGAGGAGGGAGGATAGGAAGAGAGACAGGGAGGGAGGGGGATAGGAAGAGAGACGGGGAGGGAGGGAGGATAGGAAAGAGAGACGGGGAGGGAGGGAGGATAGGAAGGAGGGAGGAGGATAGGAAGAGAGACGGGGAGGGAGGGAGGGAGGATAGGAAGAGAGACGGGGAGGGAGGGAGGATAGGAAGAGAGACGGGAGGGAGGGAGGATAGGAAGAGAGACGGGGAGGGAGGGAGGATAGGAAGAGAGACGGGGAGGGAGGGAGGATAGGAAGAGAGACGGGGAGGGAGGGAGGATAGGAAGAGAGACGGGGAGGGAGGAGGATAGGAAGAGAGACGGGGGGAGGAGGATAGGAGAGAGACGGGAGGGAGGAGGATAGGAAGAGAGACGGGGAGGGAGGAGGATAGGAAGAGAGACGGGGAGGGAGGAGGATAGGAAGAGAGACGGGGAGGGAGGAGGATAGGAAGAGAGACGGGGAGGGAGGGAGGATAGGAAGAGAGACGGGGAGGGAGGGAGGATAGGAAGAGAGACGGGGAGGGAGGGAGGATAGGAAGAGAGACGGGGAGATGGGGAGGGAGGGAGGATAGGAAGAGAGACAGCGAGATGGGGAGGAAGGGAGGATAGGAAGAGAGACAGCGAGATGGGGAGGGAGGGAGGATAGGAAGAGAGACAGGGAGGGAGGGGGGATAGGAAGAGAGACGGGGAGGGAAGGAGGATAGAAAGAGAGACGGGGAGGGAGGGAGGATAGGAAGAGACGGGAGGGAGGATAGGAAGAGAGATGGGGAGGGAGGATAGGAAGAGAGACGGGGAGGGAGGGAGGGAGGATAGGAAGAGAGACGGGGAGGGAGGGAGGGAGGATAGGAAGAGAGACGGGGAGGGAGGGAGGATAGGAAGAGAGACGGGGAGGGAGGGAGGATAGGAAGAGAGACGGGGAGGGAGGGAGGATAGGAAGAGAGACGGGGAGGGAGGGAGGATAGGAAGAGAGACGGGGAGGGAGGGAGGATAGGAAGAGACGGGGAGGGAGGAGGATAGGAAGAGAGACGGGGAGGGAGGAGGATAGGAAGAGAGACGGGGAGGGAGGAGGATAGGAAGAGAGACGGGGAGGGAGGGAGGGAGGATAGGAAGAGAGACGGGGAGGGAGGGAGGATAGGAAGAGAGACGGGGAGGGAGGGAGGATAGGAAGAGAGACAGCGAGATGGGGAGGGAGGATAGGAAGAGAGACAGAGAGATGGGGAGGCAGGGAGGATAGGAAGAGAGACAGAGAGATGGGGAGGGAGGATAGGAAGAGAGATGGGGTGGGAGGATAGGAAGAGAGACAGAGCGATGGGGAGGGAGGATAGGAAGAGAGATGGGGTGGGAGGATAGGAAGAGAGACAGAGAGATGGGGAGGGAGGATAGGAAGAGAGATGGGGTGGGAGGATAGGAAGAGAGACAGAGAGATGGGGAGGGAGGATAGGAAGAGAGATGGGGTGGGAGGATAGGAAGAGAGACAGAGAGATGGGGAGGGAGGATAGGAATAGAGACAGAGAGATGGAGAGGGAGGGAGGATAGGAAGAGAGACAGAGAGATGGGGAGGGAGGATAGGAAGAGACATGGGGTGGGAGGATAGGAAGAGAGACTGAGCGATGGGGAGGGAGGATAGGAAGAGAGACAGAGAGATGGGGAGGGAGGATAGGAAGAGAGACAGAGCGATGGGGAGGGAGGATAGGAAGAGAGATGGGGTGGGAGGATAGGAAGAGAGACAGAGCGATGGGGAGGGAGGATAGGAAGAGAGACAGAGCGATGGGGAGGGAGGATAGGAAGAGAAAAAGAGCGATGGGGAGGGAGGATAGGAAGAGAGACAGAGAGATGGGGAGTGAGGATAGGAAGAGAGACAGAGCGATGGGGAGAAAGAGAAAGTGCCCGAGAAAAGAAAATATGTAACCGAGTGTGTAACATACTGTTCCTCGTTGTCTGTGAAGTGAAGGTCCAGCTTCAACTGAAAGTCCACTTCACTCAGAGCCTCTTCCACCTGTGAGAACAGAAACAGTCACAATATCAACAAGACTGGATCAACCTCAATTTGACAAATCTGCAATAAAAAAAAACATATTTGGGTAATAAAACATCCATATCAGTGTAACAATATTATTGTGAGACAATAATACAGTATCTTCTGCCATACACACACACACACACAGCTCTGTGTAGTAGAACAAACAGCACTGTCAAATCCTATTGATATTCTGATTGATTAAACACACGCTCTGGGGAAATTGAGTTCTATTTTTGTCCTTCTTATCAGAGTCTGAGGGAGGAAGAGGGAAGGCGAGAGAGAGAGAGAGAGACAGACAGCGAGAGAGAGAGAGAGAGAGACAGCGAGAGAGAGACAGCGAGAGGGAGCGAGAGAGAGAGACAGCAGAGAGAGAGAGAGACAGCAGAGAGAGAGAGAGACAGCAGAGAGAGAGAGACAGCAGAGAGAGAGAGACAGCAGCAGAGAGAGAGAGACAGCAGAAGAGAGAGAGAGACAGCAGAGAGAGAGAGAGACAGCAGCAGAGAGAGAGAGAGACAGCAGAGAGAGAGAGAGACAGAGAGAGAGACAGCGAGAGAGACAGCAGAGAGAGAGACAGCAGAGAGAGAGAGAGACAGCAGAGAGAGACAGCAGAGAGAGAGAGAGAGACAGCAGAGAGAGAGAGAGACAGCAGAGAGAGAGAGAGACAGCAGAGAGAGAGAGACAGCAGAGAGAGAGAGAGACAGCAGAGAGAGAGAGAGACAGCGAGAGAGACAGCAGAGAGAGAGAGAGAGACAGCAGAGAGAGAGAGAGACAGCAGAGAGAGAGAGAGACAGCAGAGAGAGAGAGACAGCAGCAGAGAGAGAGAGACAGCAGCAGAGAGAGAGAGAGACAGCAGCAGAGAGAGAGAGACAGCAGAGAGAGAGAGACAGCAGAGAGAGAGAGACAGCAGAGAGAGAGAGACAGCAGCAGAGAGAGAGAGACAGCAGCAGAGAGAGAGAGACAGCAGAGAGAGAGAGAGAGACAGCAGCAGAGAGAGAGAGACAGCAGAAGAGAGAGAGAGACAGCAGGAGAGAGAGAGACAGCAGAGAGAGAGACAGCAGAGAGAGAGAGAGACAGCAGCAGAGAGAGAGAGAGACAGCAGAGAGAGAGAGACAGCAGAAGAGAGAGAGAGACAGCAGAGAGAGAGAGAGACAGCAGAGAGAGAGAGAGACAGCAGAGAGAGAGAGAGACAGCAGAGAGAGAGAGAGACAGCGAGAGAGACAGTGAGAGGGAGAGAGAGAGAGCGAGAGGGAGAGAGCGAGAGGGAGAGAGAGAGACAGCAGAGAGAGAGAGAGACAGCAGAGAGAGAGAGAGAGAGAGAGACAGCGAGAGGGAGAGAGAGAGAGCGAGAGGGAGAGAGAGACAGCAGAGAGAGAGAAATAGAAGAGGGAAGGCGAGAGAGAGAGACAGCGAGAGAGACAGCGAGAAAGACAGCGAGAGAGAGAGACAGTGAGAGAGAGAGAGCGAGAGAGAGAGCGAGAGAGAGAACGAGAGAGAAAGAGAGAGAGAGAAAGAGACAGAGGGAGAGACAGAGAGAGAGAGAGACAGAGAGAGAGAGAAAGAGACAGATGGAGAGAGAGAGAGAAAGAGACAGAGAGAGACAGAGAGAGAGAAAGAGACAGAGTGAGAGAGAGAGAGAAAGAGACAGAGAGAGAGAAAGAGACAGAGGGAGAGAAAGAGACAGAGGGAGAGACAGAGAGAGAGAGAAAGAGAGAGCGAGAGAGAGAGAGAGAGAGAGAGAGAAAGAGACAGAGGGAGAGACAGAGAGAGAGAGACAGAGAGAGACAGAGGGAGATGGTGGGGAAGAGAGAGGGGGAGAGGGGGGAAGATAGGAATGGGAGGGAAGGAGAGAGAGGGGCTAGAGAGGTAGAGAGAGAGGTTAGGGGGGAGAGAGAGGGAAATGGAGAAAGTGAGAGGGATAGATAGAGAAATAAAAGGAGTTAACCTCTGGAAGAAGAGGGGATGGCTGAAATCTGATCTACCCTTCCAGCCCACAGCCTCTATCTCTCGCTTTCTCACCTTCACATAAATAATGTGTCATGCATTTAATGAAAAATTCTAAATTTAGAAGACTTGCCAGGTAGGTAGCCAACTTTAAATAAATAAATTAGGAGAGCTGACCTGCCATGTACCCAACAAGCTGAAGATGAATCTGATGAAACCAGGATTCCTGTTTAACTCTGTAGGTTAGGTTGTAGGTTCCTGTATATACAGTTGAAGTCGGAAGCTTACATACACTTAGGTTGGAGTCATTAAAACTGGTTTTTCAACCACTCCACATCTACCTTGTGCATGACACAAGTAATCACTTCATCACAATTCCAGTGGGTCAGAAGTTTACATAAACTAAGTTGACTGTGCCTTTAAACAGCTTGGAAAATTCCAGAAATTATGTCTTAGCTTTAGAAGCTTCTGATAGGCTAATTGGCATCACTGGAGTCACAGGTGTCACAGGTGTACCTGTGGATGTATTTCAAAGCCTACCTTCAAACTCAGTTCCTCTTTGCTTAACATCATGGGGATATCAAAAGAAATCAGCCAAGACCTCAGAAAAAAAATTGTAGACCTCCACAAGTCTGGTTCATCCTTGGGAGCAATTTCCAAATGCCTGAAGGTATCACATTCATCTGTATAAACACCATGGGACCATGCAGCTGTCATACCGCTCAGGGAGGAGACGTGTTCTGTCTCCTAGAGATGAACATACTTTGGTGCGAAAAGTACAAATCAATCCCAGAACAACAGCAAAAGACCTTGTGAAGATGCTGGAGGAAACAGGTACAAAAGTATCTATATCCACAGTAAAACAGGTCCTATATCGGCATAACCTGAAAGGCCGCTCAGCAAGGAAGAAGCCACTGCTCCAAAACCGCCATAAAAAAGCCAGACTGCGGTTTGCAACTGCACATGGGGACAAAGATTGTACTTTTTGGAGAAATGTTCTCTGGTCTGATGAAGCAAAAATAGAACTGTTTGGCCAAAATTACCATTATGTTTGGAGGAAAAAGGGAAAGGCTTGCAAGCCGAAGAACACCATCCCAACCGTGAAGCACGGGGGTGGCAGCATCATATTGTGGGGGTGCTTTGGCTAAGGTGTATTTGGCTAAGGTGTATGTAAACTTCCGACTTCAACTGTATATGACACTTGATCAATAGCTGTCTGGCAGCTCCACAAGCTTCCTCAGTCTGTCTCACCCATACACCCCCATATGGGTGAAGATACAAGTGAAGAGTGTTACTCCAAAACGCTATATATCCATTTTCCGAAATGTTCATAAATTCGCTTTTTTTAAAGAAATTATGAAAGTGATAGTGAAAAAACTCACCATCTAAACATTAAATGACAGACATGTATTTGTTTAAAATCTATCACTTGGTTTGATCATGTTTTTTTGCTAAATGTTACATATCCGCCTCACTCAGAGAAATAAGTAGTTCTGCTAGGTTTTACACAGTCAAATGTAACAAATAACTTCATTTTTAATAAAGAACTGTACAAATTATACATTTGTAACATCAATTGGTTGATATAGCATTTAGGAAATAAGCTCTTCAAGTGGTTAAATTGACCTTGTGTGTGTGTGTGTGTGACTCACCCTCTCCCCATCGAGCAGTAGGTGGACCTTGAAGAGCATGCGGTCATCGACGTTGACCTCTTCGTTTCGGTAGAGGATCTGGAAGATCCGGCTGAACACCGTAGTGTCCTCATGGACCCCATCATGGACCCCCGCAGAGCTGAAACTACAGTCACCTAGGGGGAGAGAGCAGCAGCAGCAGCAGTATCATCATCATCGTAATCATCATCACCACCAGTGCTGCCCGTGGCAGCTAGGGGGCCCCGACCAAAATATAATAACTTGTCCGTCTATTTTTGCATTTATTTTTTGGAAGTCAGTTGGGCTCTCAACCTATTATTGACAGTTAGACTAGTAGAATACACAAGGTGCAATTTAGACATTTGGTAGTGCATCAGCAGTTTCTCTTGTTATGTCAGTTATTGACAGTCACTCAATTTGCCCATGTCAGCTAACATTTTAGAGATAGCTAGATAAGTTAGTCTTGCCAGCTATCTAAACCTTGTAGTAATCATGGCTGAATTACTGACCAGGCAAGCAAGGTATGTGTGTAACGGCTGTTGGTGGAAGAAGGTGAGGACCAAAGTGCAGCGTGTTCATCTGTTTTTATTCGAACTGAACACTGAATAACAAAACAACAACGAGAATGACCCAAACAGTTCTGTCTGGTGCAGACACAAAAACAGAAAACAACTACCCACAAAACCCAGGTGGGAAAAGGCTACCTAAGTATGGTTCTCAATCAGAGACAACGATAGACAGCTGCCTCTGATTGAGAACCACACCGGCCAAACAACAAAGAAATCCAAAACATAGAAAATTAACATAGAATGCCCACCCTAGTCACACCCTGGCCTAACCAAAATAGAGAATAAAAGCCTCTCTATGGCCAGGGCGTGACAACGTGCCTGGTCACATTGATTTTGCTAGTCACTCTCACTCAGATATCATATGAACTTGGTATAGGTCATGGCAAAATGTGTAGAATTGCAAGAAATTATCTTTTAAACTTCAAAATTGTATCCACCCAATGATTAAATGTGTATAATGGCAGAGAGTTAGCTTTAAAACTGCCCAATTTTCTCTCAGCCCATGGCACAATTAGTACTTTGCATGAAATTGCATGAAATGTGTTAAACTGCAAAATGCTCTCTTGGCCCCATGGCAAAGAGTGTAGATTTGCAGGAAATGAACTTAAATGTTTTGCCAGCGTGGTGGTTATGCCCCCCAACCAGATCTCGCTTAGGGCTCCAAAAGGCTAGAGGCGGCCCTGATCATCATCATACAGGACAAACACATCACCATTCCCATCATTGTCATTTCATGTCCTCCACATAATTGAGGCTCAGAAGCAGTGGATTATATACAATCTGACATTTCTCTGGTTTTCCAGTAAATCTCTATATAGTCAGTGGTGTTTTCTGCTTGCTTCTGTAGAGTAGATGTGAGACAGCAGCTGTCTGCAGCTGGTTGCTGGAGGCGCAGCTGTGATAGACCTTTGTGAAGGAAGCACCCCACTGAGGTGCTCTCCTTTTATCTACCTCTGTGATATAGAGGTAGATATGAACTCTATGCCCCAACCTCCTCTATCTTTCTCTCCCTCTGTTTCTCTGTCTCTTCTCTCTGTTCTCCCCTTCTCTCCCTCTCTCAGCAGCCCTCTCCAGAAAGAACAGTCGCTTCAACCAGCATGAGTGTCAGATTGTGTACTAAATTTAGTGAAAGGCAGTGTGGCTGTTGTGTGATGGCAGCATGATGTGCTACAGCTAGTGGAAATACTCTCATTTCATTCCAAACCAATCCTAGCCTATTACAGATGAAGAGTCGGTTTGTCAACAAAGTTGTAATGAGGGTGAATGCTCAGTACTCCAGGCTCATCTAAAAACATGGCATCTCTAGTTCTGCTCTACAGGGAGGGGACAGAGGGAGACAGTGAGCAGAACTGGCAAGGCACTAAAGAGGCTTCACTGTGATTTAAAGGGATGCAATTAGTTATGAGTAATAAGAGTACAGATATACAGTATGTTTGCAACCAAATAATGAATATTCTATAGCATTACAAAGGAGATACTTCATCCACTGTGCCACTGTGCACATACAATCATTATCTTTCTCTCTCTCTTTCTCTCTCTCTCTCTCTTTCTCTCAATTCAATTTCAATTCAATTTAAGTGCTTTACTGGCAAGGGAAACATATGTTAACATTGCCAAAGCAAGTGAAGTAGATAATAAACAAAAGTGAAATAAACAATACAAATGAATGGTAAGCATGACACTCACAAAAGTTCCAAAAGATTAAAGACATTTCAAATGTCATATTATGTGCAAATAGTTAAGGTACAAAAGGGAAAATAAATAAACACAAATATGGGTTGTATTTACAATGGTGTTTGTTCTTCACTGGTTGCCCTTTTCTTGTGGCAACAGGTCACAAATCTTGCTGCTGTGATGCACACTGTGGTATTTCTCCCAATAGATATGGGAGTTTAGCAAAATTGGGTTTGTTTAAAAAAAAAAATTGTGGGTCTGTGTAATCTAAGGGAATTATGTGTCTCTAATATAGTCATACATTTAGCAGGAGGTTAGGAAGTGCAGCACAGTTTCCAACTCATTTTGTGGGCAGTGTGCACAGAGCCTGTCTTCTCTTGCGAGCCAGGTCTGCCTACGGCGGCCTCTCTCAATAGCAAGGCTATGCTCACTGAGTCTGTACATAGTCAAAGCTTTCCTTAAGTTCGGGTCAATTACAGTGGTCAGGTATTCTGCCACTGTGTACTCTCTGTTAAGGGCCAAATAGCATTCTAGTTTGCTCAGTTTTTTTGTTAATTCTTTCCAATGTGTCAAGTAATTATCTTTTTGTTTTCTCATGATTTGGTTGGGTCTAATTGTGTTGCTGTCCTGGAGCTCTGTGGGGTCTTTTTGTGTTTGTGAACATAGCCCCTCGACCAGCTTGCTTAGGGGACTCTTCTCCAGGTTCATCTCTCTGTAGGTGATGGTTTTGTTATGGAAGGTTTGGGAATCGCTTCCTTTTACGTGGTTGTAAAATTTAACAGCTCTTGTCTGGATTTTGATAATTAGCAGGTATCAGCCTAATTCTGCTCTGCATGCATTATTTGGTTTTTTACAATGTACACTGAGGGTATATTTGCAGAATTCTGCATGCAGAGTCTCAGTTTGGTGTTTGTCCCACTTTGTGAATTCCTGGTTGGTGAGCGAACCCCAGACCTCACAATCATGAAGGGCAATGGGTTCTATAACTGATTCAAGTATTTTAGCCAGATCCTAATTGGTATGTGGAATTTTATGTTCCTTTTGAAAGCCCTTCTTGCCTTGTCTCTCAGATCGTTCGCAGCTTTGTGGAAGTTACCTGTGGCGCTGATGTTTAGGCTGAGGTATGTATAGTTTTTTGTGTGCTCAAGGGCAACAGTGTCTAGATGGAATTTATATTTGTGGTCCTGGCAACTGGACCTTTTTTGGAACACCATTATTTTGGTCTTACTGAGATTTACTGTCAGGGCCCAGGTCTGGCAGAATCTGTGCAGAAGATCTAGGTGCTGCTGTAGGCCCTCCTTGGTTGGGGACAGAAGCACCAGATCATCAGCAAACAGTAGACATTTGACTTCAGATTCTTGTAGGGTGAGTCCGGGTGTTGCAGACAGTTCTAGTGCCCTCGCCAATTCGTTGATATATATGTTAAAGAGGGTGGGGCTTAAACTGCATCCCTGTCTCACCCCACGCCCCTGTGGAAAGAAACGTGTGTGTTTTTTGTCAATTGTAACCACACACTTGTTGTTTGTGTACACTGATTTAATAATGTTGTATGTTGCCCTGTTCACTCTCTCTTTTTCTCTCTCTCCATCTCACGTTCCTCTCTCTCTCTCTGATATTCTCTTACTGTTTGTGTGACATAATACCTTTAGAGTTAAGCTACAGTAAGGAGGCAGCAGAACAGTAAACGCTGAACTAATTCATATAACACCATCCTGATTTAACAAACCACAATGTCTTTCTATATGAATTACAGCCATTAAATGGCTGGGATTCAGAAGCGAGACAATCCTTCACACCTTGTCTGAAGGGCACCAGACAATTGAAATGTCAAACACACAACACTTTAATCTCCCACAGTACGGTGGGTGGATTATTTCCCAAGTCTCTGTGGTTGATAAATGTCTTTCTCCTGGCTGGCCAGAGCGGAGCTTATCATTGGCTGGTGAATTTATGGTTGGTAGCCCTGTCTGTCCTGTCTGTCTTTAAGGCATATAGCTGTAATACGTGACCTTGTAGAGGAGGAGTGCAGGAGAGGGGAGGGAGATGGGGAAGAGGGCTCTGGCTAAGCCCTCCAATTAGAATATGGAAATATAATGTTACTGTATGGTGCATTGCTGCAATGTAGCTCGCGGCGCTCACTGTGTACAGATATTATGGCACTGCTGCACTTTGTGTGTGCAGGCAATCCTGACACTGTGGTCTAGGCTATGTGAATATTCTGCACTACAGCAAATTATTTGTAGATGTTATCGTATGGCAGTGCAGAGATAATCAGTATAAACTATTAATGCTGAATGTGCACATACACTATATATACAAAAGTATGTGGACACCCTTTCAAATGAGTGGATTTGGCTATTTCAGCCACAACCGTTGCTGACAGGTGTATACAATTGAGCACACCGCCATGCAATCTCCATAGACAAACATTGGCAGTAGACTGGCCTTACTGAAGATCACAGTGACTTTCAACATGGCATTGTCATAAAATGCCACCTTTCCAACAAGTCAGTTTGTCAAATGTCTGCCCTGCTAGAGCTACCCCGGGCAACTGTAAGTGATGATATTGTGAAGTGGAAACGTCTAGGAGCAACAATAGCTCAGCCGTGAAGTGGTAGGCCACACAAGCTCACAGAATGAGACCGCCGAGTGCTGAAGCACGTAGCACGTAAAAATGGTCCTCGGTTGCAACACTCACAACCGAGTTCCAATCTTTCTCTGGAAGCAACGTCAGCACAAGAACTGTTCGTCGGGAGTTCAAATTAGTGGATTTGGCTATTTCAGCCACAACCGTTGCTGACAGGTGTATAAAATTGAGCACACTAACAATGCAATCTCCATAGACAAACATTGGCAGTAGACTGGCACTACAAATGCATAGTGCCAACTGTAAAGTTTGGTGGAGGAGGACTAATGGTCTGGGGTTGTTTTTCATGGTTCCCACTAGGCCCCTTAGATCCAGTGAAGAGAAATCTTAACGCTACAGCATACAATTATATTCTAGACAATTCTGTGCTTCCAACTTTGTGGCAACAGTTTGGGGAATAACCTTTCCTGTTTCAGCATGACAACGCTCTGGACAACGCTCCGCTCTGACCTCAACCCCATCAAACAGCTTTGGGATGAATTGGAACGTCGACTGTGAGCCAGGCCAAATCAGCCAACATCAGTGCCCGACCTCACTAATGCTCTTGTGGCTGAATGGAAGCAAGTCCCCGCAGCAATGTTCCAACATCTAGTGGGAAGCCTTCCCAGAGGAGTGGAGGCTGTTATAGCAGCAAAGGGGGGACCAACTCCATGGCCAACTTATTGCCCATGATTTTGTAATTAAATGTTGTCCATTTACTTTTGGTCATGTAGTATATTATGGACAATAAACTAAAACATTTTCAACATCAGACTGAACATATTATGGGCGCTAAATGCTGCAATTTCGCTCAAGTCGATGCCCTCCACTTTATGCAGTTCTCCTCTCTAATCAAAGACTGGATACAATACATACTGTAGTTCAATATCCATTTAAAATCTCATTATATACTGCACTCTACTTCACAAACTGATGGAGTAAAATACTATGTTGTTTCATAGTGCACAGCACCATGAGAAGCTGCTCCATACAACAGGTCACATTGGTCTGATCAATGCCTCCCTGACTTCTCTACATAGGTCAGTGTGACATTATTAATGTCTCAGTAGGAGGAACAGGTGGCTGGTGGGTCTGATTAAATGCCTGAGTATCACATCTCATTGTCAGGGTCAGACCAACACAACAAGGGGGTTTTGTAGCCGCAACCATGCGTGCCCTTGTCAAAGAAGGAACACCCCAAAGTACTAAAGCATGCCCACACTCACGCACACGCACACACACACAGTTCCCTGCGCCCTTTTCCAATCATAATGAACTATAAATAGATTTTTTTTTATTACAGTAAATCCGATAATAAGTCTGGAATATGTCTTCCTGCTTATCCAGAGGACCAGATCTGTCTGCTAATTCTGATGGGACTACAGTACAGGACAATGACAGTGTGTCAGCCCGGTCTACTGGAACAGTCTCGCGTACCTAGTCAACACAATTGTAGTTGTGATGCAACACAAAGGGAGAAATGACATCATGCACATAAGCTAGACTGATTTTCACATTTCCCCACAGAGAGAAAACAATCCACCAATAACAACCAGGCGTATTACTATTAAACAGAGACACGCTGCTCTCTGTTGGCGTGTCCAAGGCCAGCTTTCCTCTGTTCTCTCAACACACATGCATTTTGTTTCAACTCTGCCATATAACTCTGTCATGTTATAACAACATTCTCCTGAATACTTTCACACCCCTAAACAGATTGTTTGAGACGACGCCACTTGGTTGCCACGGGAACTTGGTCACTTCTCTTTCTGTGGGACTCTTCTGAGGAAGAGAGGGACTACTTTCTCTGTTACAGAACATGCAGTTTATTTATAGCCAGCTGAGGCACTTGCCATGTTTAAATCATTAGTCGACACAATGATGTTCAATAAACCTTTTAGTTTCGCATTTCTATGACAAAGATGAGCAGTGTTCATGGCCGTCTTAGATTCCTGCCCAGCATGCAACTCTGAAGCACCCCATAGAGCTAATGGTGGCCGGACCCGATGGCAGAACGCCTCAGAAACATGAATAATATGGGCCATACACACAGTTAGCATGTGGTACAGACTGAATTCCACCAAAACGTTTCAGATTCTAGAGAGTGGCCGTAAAATAAAACTCAGCATCTTTCAACACAGAATCCCAGGCCTGAGCCCTCTGATAACAGCCAAGAACAAGGCTCCAGCACAGCACACTACCGTTCCCATTCACTAGAGTTTCAGTGGGCCACACGCTATAAAAAGCACACATTGTGAAAGATGACTGTTTTCAGAAACATCAAAGGAAACTGTCCAAAGAATGTGGATCACAGAAGATGATCGTAATCATGTAGTAGGATGGTAACCAGAACATTCTCAGTGTCAGACAACCCATGATCCTCTCACACTCAACCCACCAGAGTCCCTGGCCTAACAGGCTGCATAGATATAGACAGTATAGAAGTCTCAGTTTGCTACAAGCTGGTGTGGGTCTTGCCCACCTACCCATTGCTGGAATCAGTGAGATTCATACTGTGTGGGAATTAGTATCTGTAAAACTACAGAAACAGTTCTATGCAAACTATGTATTAATAACACCCAGCGTTATCGAGATATAACACAATGTGAGAAGACATCATCCTTACCTGCATTCCCTGGTGTTGTTGCTATCAACCTGTGTGGTACACGAGGAGAGACCTTCAACCCTGCTCGGACCTGGTAGAATCTGGAGGGAGAAAACAATACAATACCTTCAGTTACTACACAGATGTAAGATCTTAATTTGAGCCAGTTTGCTACAGCGGGAAAATAATCCTGCAGCAACAGAAACTGTGAATTATATTGTGGATTATAATTAATGGACATTTTTTGAAGGGGGTTGATACATTTTACATTAGGGCAAATCAAGTCTGACATCTTAAAGTGGAAATTACAAACTTTAGCCGTCTTTTTAAAATGTCTGCAACAACAGGATGATCAAATTAACATAGACATAGCTACTACACACATACCGGCACTACTGTACACATCACTACACATTCCACACACATACTAATGCATATGAAACAAATGTTCAGAATGGAATGGAAAGAAATAGCTGGAAAGGCTAGTACTGTCCTGTTAAACACAACTGGTAAGGAATTGTACAAATGTACCTTAATTATTAATAAGGACAGGATCAAATGGCAATATATAATGCATTACTCATAATAATGCACATCCTTTCAGTGAGTCTGCTGCTGTCTGTGCTTGAAGGTCAACAGTAGTAGAGCTCTGTACAATAGCTGATAAAACAGATATTATATACCTAATAATATCATTTGTAATTGTCTCTTGCATACTTGGTACTATCGGTGTTAACCCTGGTGTCCTGGCTAAATTCCCAATCTGGCCACTTTATCACCCCCCAGCTTCCAATTGGCTCATTCCCCCCTTCTCCCCTGTAACTAGTCTCCAGGTCATTGCTGTAAATGACAATGTGTTTTCAGTCAACTTACCTGGTAAAATAAGGGTTAAATATAACAACAACTCAATATAGTATTATCATCCTGAAGAAGCTTAAAGCAGGTGAGAGCGCAACTGCACACAACGCATTGTAGGGCCTGTTTACGGTTTAGAGTCCGAGTGTACTGTAGTAAAAACATGACAGAGAGAAGCGGGGGATGTGGATACGATACTCAATATACCTGTAGTCTGTCTTGATATCATGCACTGCACCATTATGACATTTGAACACATTTCCAATAAAAACAACAGCGGAAACATTCGGTCATTGTGGCGTTGTCCCTGCTGCTAGTTAGAACGCCATCAACAGATAAACACTTCGAATGGAGACAAGCTCCTAGAAACTACAGCCAGGATTATTCATCAAACCAGATTATAACACCAAGAGCAACGTTAGAAGCGACTAATTCACCCTCCATTAAGCTCAACTAGAAGGCCTGCGCTGCTCTTATCACCATCTCCTGGTTTAAACATCAAACAAAGACTTCCGTTTAATGCAATAACTCCTCTATAGGGTTTGTATAAAACCTACAAGTGAATGGCTTTTTCAGGGCTGTATATAAGATTTTTTAACCTAATTGTCTAAATAATGTACATTTCTCCTGAACTAACAATAGCAAATCACAGTGTTATCTTGACACCAGCAGTCAGTTGGACTCTCTAACTCTCTGTCTCGCTGTTCTGTGCTCCCGTCAGACCTACTCCCTCCTTGTTGCTGTTCGGAGCAGAAACATAGCAGACACGGCAATCCATGAAAAACTCTCATATTAGTGCACTCAGGTTTAGCTAAGGATTATAACATCCCCCTCTGTCCTGTTTGGACCCAGGAAAATCTAATCTGGGTAAGGATGACCTTCCCGTCAGCCAGAGTCACAACCCAGAGGCTAGCCATATGGCAGATCACAATCTCTCAGTAGATACACTGTGTCTGTAGGGCATAAAGATGACCCTATTCTTCATCGTGTCTGTGTCCCAGATAGCACCCTATTCCCTATGTAGAGCACTCACATCTGTCCTCAGACACATCCTACCGTGCAGCATAAAGATGACCCTTTTCTAAATCATAACTGTCCGTTTTAGCGTGACCATTAAGACTGAGGCGGCAGTGGGTATGAATATGAACTATGAAACAGCCAGAGACTGTCAGACTGTAGTTGGAACCCAAGTCTCCTACATGCCACAGGAATGTGTTAGCCCTCGGAGCTAAAGCCTAACTAATAGCCCGGGGAGCTGACCCAAGTCTTCAGGTCACAAGGCAAGGTTACTCATCACAGCATGGTTCACCGGTCCACCTCCGTTACACTCACCCTCTCTGGAAGAGATCCACATTGTGAAACTTGTGCAGCTCTACAGAAAACTCCAACGTCCCCTGTACTTCAGACATGATATGTTCCAGGTCATCCCCTGCAGAGAGGAAATATAGTATATCAATCAATATAAGATGCAGTTATTTACAGTTATAAGGTGCAGTTCTTTACAGTTATAAGGTGCAGTTATATGCAGTTATTAGGGTGCAGTTATTTACAGTTATTAAGGTGCAGTTATTTAAAGTTATACAGTGCAATTATTTACAGTTAAGGTGCAGTTATTTACAGTTATAAGGTGCAGTTCTTTACAGTTATTAAGGTGTAGTTATTTACAGTTATTAAGGTACAGATATTTACAATTATAAGGTGCCGTTATTTACAGTTATTAAGGTGCAGTTATTTACAGTTATTAAGGTGCAGTTATTTACAGTTATATAATGCAGTTATTTACAGTTATAAAGGTTCTGTTATTTACAGTTATTACGGTGCCGTTATTTACAGTTATACGGTGCAGTTATTAAGGTGCCGTTATTTACAGTTATTAAGGTGCAGTTATTTACAGTTATGCAATGCAGTTATTTACAGTTACTTACAGTATTTCAAGACCTCAAAATGTTGTCACAAAAGACATACATGGTATTGCAGTGTGAGGAACACACTGGAAAATGCTCTATTACACTAGCCCCATTGTTTTATGATTGCAGTGACAAAGCCAGCAGTACCTTCATGATTAATCAGTAAATTTATGGCCCAGTAAGCATCCTTTCACAAAAAAAGGCATTCACAAGGAATCAAAATTGAATCCAACTATGACATTTATCACCTAAT